>NW_027206925.1:0-123451 GCF_032191515.1 Phaenicophaeus curvirostris
GTATGGACCAGTATGGACCGCGGGGGGGGCTGGGAGACACCCTCCCCCCCTCAAAACCCCTCCCAGTAGAAACCAGTATGGACCAGGAGGGACCCACCCCCATCAGCTCCCACCCAGTATAAAGCCCTATAGACCAGTATGGACCAGTATGGACCAGTATAAACCAGTATGGACCAGGAGGGACCCCCATCCTCCAAGCACCCGCCCAGTACAAACCAGTAAGGACCACTGAGCCCAGTAAGAGCCGCCTACTCCTCTCCCAGTGCCTCCCAGTCCCTCCCAGTCCCCCTCAATCCCCTCCCAGTCCCCTCCCAGTCCCTCCCAGTCCCTCCCAGTCCCTCCCAGTCCCTCCCAGTCCCCTCCCAGTCCCTCCCAGTCCCTCCCAGTCCCCTCCCAGTCCCCCCAGTCCCTCCCAGTCCCCTCCCAGTCCCTCCCAGTCCCTCCCAGTCCCTCCCAGTCCCTCCCAGTCCTCTCCCAGTCCCTCCCAGTCCCCTCCCAGTCCCCTCCCAGTCCCCCCCAGTCCCCTCCCAGTCCCCTCCCAGTCCCCCCCAGTCCCCTCCCAGTCCCCCCCCAGTCCCCTCCCAGTCCCTCCCAGTCCCCTCCCAGTCCCTCCCAGTCCCTCCCAGTCCCCTCCAGTCCCTCCCAGTCCCCTCCCAGTCCCCCCCAGTCCCTCCCAGTCCCCCCCAGTCCCTCCCAGTGCCCCCCAATCCCCTCCCAGTGCCCCCCAGTGCCTCCCAGTCCCCCCCAGTGCCCCCCAGTCCCCCCCAGTCCCCCCCCAGTCCCCCCCCAGTCCCCTCCCAGTCCCTCCCAGTCCCCCCCAGTGCCCCCCAGTCCCCCCCAGTCCCCCCCAGTCCCCCCCCAGTCCCCTCCCAGTCCCTCCCAGTCCCCCCCAGTGCCCCCCAGTCCCCCCCAGTCCCCCCCAGTCCCCCCCAGTGCCCCCCAGTACGCACTGGTATCCCACTGGGAAGAGCCGCCCTCCGCTCTCCGACAGCTCCGTGAGGGCCCCGAGGCTGTCGATGCGAATGGACCCTGCGACCCCCCCCCCCCGTCAGCTCCGGGGGGACCCCTAAACCCCCTATAGGAGCCCCAGAGCCCCCCCCAACCCCTATAGGTGCCCCCCAACACCCCCTAGACCCCCTCTAAACCCCCTATAGGTGCCCCAGAGCCCCCCCAAACCCCCTCAACCCCCCTATAGATGCCCCCAAACCTACAAATAGCCCCCCAAAACCCCCTATAGGTGCCCCCAGACCCTCCCATAGCCCCCCCAAACCCCCTATAGGTGCCCCCAAAGCCCCTCCAAACCCCCTATAGGTGCCACCAAGCTCCACTTTCTTCCCCCAACCCCCCTATAGATGCCCTCAAACCCACCCCAGACCCCCCAAACCCCCCTATAGATGCCCTCAAACCCACCCCAGATCCCCCAAACTCCCTATAGATGCTCTCAAACCCCCTAGAGACGCCACCAACCCTCCTATAGATGCCCCCAAACCCCCTTGAGATGCCACCAACCCCTCCAAACCCCCTATAGATGCCCTCAAACCCCCTACAGATGCCTTCAAACCCCCCTTAAGATGCCCCCAACCCCTCCAAACCCTCTACAGATGCCCTCAAACCCCCTATAGGTGCCCTTAAACCCCCTATAGATGCCTTCAAACCCCCCTTGAGATGCCCCCAACTCCTCCAACCCCCTATAGATGCCCTCCAACCCCCTACAGATACCCTTAAACCCCCTATAGGTGCCCTCAAACCCCCTATAGATGCCCCCAACCCCTCATTTCTCCCCCCAATCCCCCCCGAGATGCCCCCAAACCCCCTTGAGATGCCCCCAACCCCTCCAAACCCTCTACAGATGCCCTCAAACCCCCTATAGGTGCCCTTAAACCCCCTATAGATGCCTTCCACGCCCCCTTAAGATGCCCCCAACCCCTCCAAACCCTCTACAGATGCCCTCAAACCCCCTATAGGTGCCCTTAAACCCCCTATAGGTGCCCCCAAACCCCCTACAGATGCCCCCAACCCCTCCAAACCCCCTACACATACCCTCAAAGCCCCTATAGGTGCCCTCAAACCCCCCTACAGATACCACCAACCCCTCCAAACCCCCTATAGATGCCCTCAAACCCCCTATAGATGCCCTTAAACCCCCTGTAGATGCCTTCAAACCCCCTATAGACGCCTTCAAACCCCCTATAGGTGCCCTCAAACCCCTATAGATGCCCCCAACCCCTCATTTCTCCCCCCAGATGCCCCCAAACCCCTTTGAGATGCCACCAACCCCTCCAATCCCCCTATAGATGCCCTCAAACCCCCTACAGATACCCTCAAACCCCCTATAGGTGCCTTCAAACCCCCTTGAGATGCCACCAACCCCTCCAAACCCCCTAGAGATGCCCTCAAACCCCCTATAGATACCCCCAAACCCCCTAGAGATGCCCCTACCCCTCCAAACCCCCTCTAGATGCCCTCAAACCCCCTATAGGTGCCCTCAAACCCCCTTAAGATACCACCAACCCTTCCAACCCCCCTATAGATGCCCCCAAACCCTCTATAGACGCCCTCAAACCCCCTATAGGTGCCCTCAAACCCCCTAGAGATGCCCCCAACCCCTCATTTTCCCCCCCAATCCCCCCCTAGATGCCTCCAAACCCCCTTGAGATGCCCTCAACCCCTCCAAACCCCCTACAGATGCCACCAACCCCCCTCTATAGGCGCCCCCCTATAGGTCCCCCCCCCTCTCACCGATCATGACGCTGACGGCCTCGGGCTCGAGGCCCCCCAGGAACTTGCGCTTGAGGCTGATCCCCCCGAAATCCACCAGGACGCGGCGCAGGACGGCGAAGTCCTCGTCCCCCACCAGCTCCTGGTGCCACCGCGGGGACAGAGGCTCAGGAGGACCCCGAGGACCCCAAAATCCCAACCAAGCCACCCAAAAAAAGAGGTCAGAACCCCCCAAAAATCCCACCCCGTGGACCCCAAACCCCCTCCCAGCACCCCTGGGAGCTGAGGAACCCAAGGAACCCGACGTCCTCATGGGTTCCCACCACCTCAACCTTCTCCCAGAGGTTCCCTGGAGCCTCAAACTCCTCCCTATGGACCCCAAATCCCACCCCATGGACCCCAAATCCCACCCCATGGACCCCAAACCTCCTCCCAGCACCCCTGGGAGCTCAGGAACCCAAGGAACCCGACGTCCTCATGGGTTCCCACCACCTCAACCTTCTCCCAGAGGTTCCCTGGAGCCTCAAACTCCTCCCTATGGACCCCAAATCCCACCCCATGGACCCCAAATCCCACCCCATGGACCCCAAACCTCCTCCCACCACCCCTGGGAGCTCAGGAACCCAAGGAACCCGACGTCCTCATGGGTTCCCACCACCTCAACCTTCTCCCAGAGGTTCCCTGGAGCCTCAAACTCCTCCGTATGGATCTTAAACCCTCCCTATGGACCCCAAATCCCACCCCATGGATCTCAAATCCCACCCCATGGACCCCTGGGAGCTGAGGAACCCAAGGAACCCGACGTCCTCATGGGTTCCCACCGCCCCAACCTTCTCCCAGAGGTTCCCTGGAGCCTCAAACTCCTCCCTATGGATCTTAAACGCTCCCTATGGACCCCAAATCCCACCCCATGGCCCCCAGACCCCCCCCAGAGTCCTCACGGTGCCATCGAGGAGGCGGGTGTGGCGGTGGCAGAAGACCTTCTTGTCCTTCTGGAAGGCGGCGCGGCGCCTCCGGGCGCACATGAAGTGATAGTTGGCCAGGCAGGCGGCCAAGCAGCAGCCGACGGTGGCCCCGGGGCGGCCGCAGAGCTCGCAGCGCTGGGACACGGGGACACGGGGGTCACCGGGGGGGGACAGGGTCGGGGGGACAGGGGGGACACCCCGGAACCAGCCCGGACGCAGAAGAAAGGGAGTTGGAGGGGTTGGACGGGAAAAAAAGGGGGAATTGAGAGAGAAAATGGGGAAATTTGGAGCAAAATGGGGAAATTTGGAGGGAAAAAGGGGAAATTTGGAGAGAAAATGTGGAAATTTGGAGCAAAATGTGAAAATTTGGAGAGAAAAAAGGGAATTTGGAGACAAAATGTGGAAATTTGGAGAGAAAAAGGGGGAATTTGGAGAAAAATGTGGGAATTTGGAGAGGAAATGTGGAAATTTGGAGCAAAATGTGAAAATTTGGAGAGAAAAAAGGGAATTTGGAGACAAAATGTGGAAATTTGGAGAGAAAAAGGGGGAATTTGGAGAAAAATGTGGGAATTTGGAGAGGAAATGTGGAAATTTGGAGCAAAATGTGAAAATTTGGAGAGAAAAAGGGGGAATTTGGAGAGAAAATGTGGAAATTTGGAGCAAAATGTGGAAATTTGGAGAGAAAAAGGGGGAATTTGGAGAAAAAATGTGGGAATTTGGAGAGAAAAAGGGGGAATTTGGAGAGAAAAGGGGAAATTTGGAGAGAAAATGTGGGAATTTGGAGAGAAAATGTAGGAATTTGGAGAGAAAATGTGGAAATTTGGAGCAAAATGTGGGAATTTGGAGAGAAAATGGGGAAATTTGGAGCAAAATGTGGGAATTTGGAGAGAAAAAGGGGGAATTTGGAGAGAAAATGTGGAAATTTGGAGAGAAAATGTGGAAATTTGGAGAGAAAAGGGGAAATTTGGAGAGGAAATGGGGAATTTGGAGAAAAAAGGGGGAATTTGGAGAGAAAAAGGGGGAATTTGGAGAGAAAAGGGGGAATTTGGAGAAAAAAGAGGAAGTTTGGAGAGAAAATGTGGAAATTTGGAGCAAAATGTGGAAATTTGGAGAGAAAATGTGAAAATTTGGAGAGAAAAAGGGGGAATTTGGAGAAAAATGTGGAAATTGGAGAGAAAATGTGGGAATTTGGAGCAAAATGTGGGAATTTGGAGAGAAAAAGGGGACACAGTGACCCACAGCGACCCATATGGACCTATAGAGACCCCACAGAGACCCCACAGAGACCCCATAGAGACCCCACAGAGACCCCACAGAGACCCCACAGAGACCCCACAGAGACCCCATAGAGACCCCATAGAGACCCCACAGAGACCCCACAGAGACCCCATAGAGACCCCATAGACCCCATAGAGACCCCATAGAGACCCCACAGAGACCCCACAGAGACCCCCTAGAGACCCCACAGAGACCCCATAGAGACCCCATAGAGACCCCACAGAGACCCCATAGAGACCCCATAGAGACCCCATAGAGACCCCATAGAGACCCCACAGAGACCCCCTAGAGACCCATAAAGACCCCATAGAGACCCCATAGAGACCCCACAGAGACCCCACAGAGACCCCACAGAGACCCCCTAGAGACCCCACAGAGACCCCATAGAGACCCCACAGAGACCCCATAGAGACCCCACAGAGACCCCATAGAGCCCCCACAGAGACCCCACAGAGACCCCCTAGAGACCCATAAAGACCCCATAGAGACCCCATAGAGACCCCACAGAGACCCCACAGAGACCCCATAGAGACCCCACAGAGACCCCATAGAGACCCCACAGAGACCCCATAGACCCCATAGAGACCCCATAGAGACCCCACAGAGACCCCATAGAGACCCCATAGAGCCCCACAGAGACCCCACAGAGACCCCATAGAGACCCCATAGAGCCCCACAGAGACCCCATAGAGACCCCACAGAGACCCCACAGAGACCCCATAGACCCCATAGAGACCCCACAGAGACCCCATAGAGCCCCCACAGAGACCCCACAGAGACCCCACAGAGACCCCATAGAGACCCCATAGAGCCCCACAGAGACCCCATAGAGACCCCACAGAGACCCCACAGAGACCCCATAGACCCCATAGAGACCCCACAGAGACCCCACAGAGACCCCATAGAGACCCCACAGAGACCCCATAGAGACCCCATAGAGCCCCCACAGAGACCCCACAGAGACCCCATAGAGACCCCATAGAGCCCCCACAGAGACCCCACAGAGACCCCACAGAGACCCCATAGAGACCCCATAGAGACCCCACAGAGACCCCACAGAGACCCCACAGAGACCCCATAGAGACCCCATAGAGCCCCACAGAGACCCCACAGAGACCCCATAGAGCCCCCACAGAGACCCCACAGAGACCCCATAGAGACCCCATAGGGCCCCACAGCGCCTCTTTAACCCCTTCAGTGCCAGCAACTCCCCTATAGCTGCCCCATAGCCCCCTCCCCAGCCCCATAGCCCCCTCCTCTGCCCCATAGCCCCCCCCCCTGCCCCATAGCGGCCCCCCCAGCCCCATAGCCCCCTCCCCAGCCCCATAGATCCCTCCCTAGCCCCATAGCTGGATCCCAAACACCTCTAGGTGCCTCTTTAACCCCTTCAATGCCAGCAACTCCCCTATAGCTGCCCCATAGCCCCCTCCCCAGCCCCATAGCCCCCTCCCCAGCCCCATAGCCGCCCCATAGCCCCCTCCCCAGCCCCATAGATCCCTCCCCAGCCCCATAGCCCCCTCCCCAGCCCCATAGCCCCCTCCCCAGCCCCCTCCCCAGCCCCATAGCCCCCTCCCCAGCCCCATAGATCCCTCCCCAGCCCCATAGCTGGATCCCAAACACCTCTAGGTACCTCTTTAACCCCTTCAGTGCCAGCAACTCCCCTATAGCTGCCCCATAGCCCCCTCCCCAGCCCCATAGCCCCCTCCCCAGCCCCATAGCTGGATCCCAAACACCTCTAGGTGCCTCTTTAACCCCTTCAATGCCAGCAACTCCCCTATAGCTGCCCCATAGCCCCCTCCCCAGCCCCATAGCCCCCTCCTCTGCCCCCCAGCCCCCTCCCCAGCCCCATAGCTGCCCCATAGCCCCCTCCCCAGCCCCATAGCCCCCTCCCCAGCCCCATAGCTGGATCCCAAACACCTCTAGGTGCCTCTTTAACCCCTTCAGTGCCAGCAACTCCCCTATAGCTGCCCCCCAGCCCCCTCCCCAGCCCCATAGCGGCCCCCCCAGCCCCACAGCGGCCCCCCCAGCCCCACACCATCTGGCGGCCGCGGGCGACGGCGGCGTGGACGTTGCGGAGGGTCCCGTCGTCCTCCTCGAAGACCTCGGCCGACCAGAGGGCGCAGTTGACGTGGGCCCATTCGTTCTGGCCCAGGTAGAGCAGCCGCCCCGCCTCCTGCCACCCAGACGGACCCATAGGGGACCCATAGGGACCCACAGGGACCCATAGGGGACCCATAGGGACCCACAGGGACCCACAGGGACCCACAGGGACTCATAGGGACACATAGGGAGCCATAGGGAGCCATAGGGAGCCATAGGGAGCCATAGAGACCCATAGGGACACATAGGGACCCCATAGAGACCCCATAGAGACCCATAGAGACCTCACAGCAACCCAGAGGGACCCATAGGGACCCATAGGGACCCACAGGGAGCCATAGGGACACATAGGGACCCATAGGGAGCCATAGGGAGCCATAGGGACACATAGGGAGCCATAGGGAGCCATAGAGACACATAGGGAGCCATAGGGAAACATAGGGACCCATAGGGACCCCACAGAGACCCCACAGGGACCCATAGAGACCCCACAGAGACCCCACAGACACCCCATAGAGACGCCACAGAGACCCCATAGAGACCCATAGAGACACATAGGGATCCATAGGGACCCATAGAGACCCCATAGAGACACATAGAGACCCCATAGAGCCCCACAGAGACCCATATGGACCCCATAGACACCCCTAGAGAGCCATAGAGACCCCTAGGGATCCATAGAGACCCATAGGGATCCATAGGGACCCATAGAGACCCCATAGTGACCCATAGTGACCCATAGGGACCCACAGAGACACATAGGGACCCATAGACACCCATAGACACCCACAGAGACACATAGGGACCCCATAGAGACCCCATAGGGACCCCATAGAGACCCCATAGAGACACATAGGGACCCCATAGAGACCCATAGGGACCCATAGGGACCCATAGAGACACTTAGGAACCCACAGCGACCCATAGGGACCCCATAGAGACCTCACAGCAACCCAGAGGGACCCGTAGAGACTTACAGGGACCCCACAGAGACCCATAGGGACATATAGGGACCCATAGAGACCCCATAGAGACACACAGGGACCCATAGAGACCCATAGAGACACATAGGGATCCATAGGGACGCATAGAGACCCTTAGAGACCCCATACACACCCCCATAGGGACCCATAGAGACCCATAGAGACCCACAGGGACCCACAGCAACCCATAGAGACCCCATAGACCCCATAGACCCCATAGAGACCCATAGAGACCCATAGAGACCCCATAGAGACCCACAGGGACCCATAGAGACCCCGCAGGGATCCATAGAGACCCCATAGGGACCCACTGGGACCCATAGAGACCCCATAGATCCCAGCCCCCACCACCTAAGAGCACCTTAACCCCCCATAGGTGCCCCCCAGTCCCTTATAGGTGACTCCTAAGCCCCCATAGGTGCCCCCTAACCCCCCATAAGTGCTCCCTAACCCCCCATAGGAGCCCCTCAACCCCTCCAATCCCCCCTAGAAGCCCCCTAGACCCCATAGGAGCCCCCTAACCCCCTATAGGAGCCCCCTAACCCCCAATAGGAGCCCCTCAGCCCCCACAGATGCTCCCCAAAACCCCATAGGAGCCCCCCAACACCCTATAGGAGCCCCCTAACCCCCCATAGGAACCCCCAAACCCACCATAGCAGCCCCCCCCATCCCCTATAGGAGCTCCCCCATCCCCTATAAGAGCCCAATAACCCCCATAGGTGCCCCCCATCCCCCATAGGTGCCCCCCCATCCCCTATAGGAGCCCCTAACCCCCCATGGGATCCCCCTAACCCCCCATAGGGGCCCCCCAGACCCCATAGGAGGCCCCCTAGCCCCCCATAGGAGCCCCTCCAGCCCCTCCAGGTGCCCCCCGACCACCCATAGGAGCCCCCCAGCCCCCTACAGGTGACTCCTACGCCCCTATAGGTGACTCTCAGCCGCAATAGGAGCCCCCTAACCCCCCATAGGAGACACCCAGCCCCTATAGGAGCCCCCTAACCCCCCATAGGAGCCCCCAAAACCCCATAGGAGCCCCTCAGCCCCCCATAGGAGCCCCATAACCCCTAATAGGAGCCCCCTAACCCCCCCCAAACCCCCCATAGGGGCCCCCCAGCCCCTATAGGTGCCCCCCAGCCCCTATAGGAGCCCGTTCTCACCTGGGGGGGCGCGTCCCCGCGCTGCAGGCAGAGCACACAGAGCCGCTCGTCCCCCCCGAACCCCGCGCCCGGCGGCCCCACAGCCTCCTCGGCCTCGTCTGGGGGGCACAGACCCAGAGAGACCCCATAGCGACCCCATAGGGACCCATAGGGACCCATAGCGACCCCATAGGGACCCCATAGGGACCCATAGGGACCCCATAGCGACCCCATAGGAACCCCATAGGGACCCATAGGGACCCCATAGCGACCCCATAGGAACCCCATAGGGACCCATAGGGACCCATAGGGATGCAAAGGGACCCATAGGGACCCCATAGCGACCCCATAGGGACCCCATAGGGACCCCACAGAGACCCCACAGAGACCCCATAGAGACCCCATAGAGACCCCACAGAGACCCCACAGAGACCCCACAGAGACCCATAGAGACCCCATAGAGACCCCACAGAGACCCCACAGAGACCCATAGAGACCCCATAGAGACCCCATAGAGACCCCAGAGACCCCATAGAGACCCCAGAGACCCCATAGAGACCCCACAGAGACCCCACAGAGACCCCACAGAGACCCCATAGAGACCCCACAGAGACCCCATAGAGACCCCATAGAGACCCCATAGAGACCCCATAGAGACCCCACAGAGACCCCATAGAGACCCCATAGAGATGCATAGGGACCCACAGAGACCCCACAGAGACCCCATAGGGACCCATAGGAACCCCAAAGAGACTCATAGAGACCCCATAGAGCCCTATAGAGACCCATAGAGACCCCACAGAGACCCCACAGAGACCCCTGGAGACCTCAAAGAGACCCCATAGAGACCCCATAGAGACCCCATAGAGAACCCATAAAGACCCCACAGAGACCCATAGAGACCCATAGAGACCCTATAGAGACCCCAGAGACCCATAGAGACCCCATAGAGACCCCACAGAGACCCCACAGAGACCTATAAAGACCCACAGAGACCCCATAGAGACCCCACAGAGACCCCATAGAGACCCCATAGAGCCCCATAGGGACCCATAGAGCCCCCTTATGGCCCCACAGCCCCCCCCAGTTCTCACCGTGGGGCAGGGGGGGCTCCGGGCGCCCCTGGGCGTACGTGTGGTCGGGGGTGGGGGGGGGCAGCACCCCGCTATGGGGAGAGAAAAAGGGGCGGGGGGTGTCCCCATCAGCCCCCTCACCCCCAAATACCCCCGAAGACCCCCCAAAATACCCCTAGACCCCCTCTAAACCCCCCCAAATACCCCCAAGACCCCCCCCAAGCCCCCCCCCGAGCCCCCCAAACCCCAAATACCCCCCCGAATCCCCCCTAAATCCCCTCAAATCCCCCCCAAATCCCTCAAAATCGGGGTGTCCCCCCCAAATTTGGGGTCTCACCCCCACCCCCCAGACTCACCCGCCCCCCCATCGTGGGCGCCACAGTTCGGGGTCCTCAGCGTTGAACCAGGGGAAAGTGACCCCCATGAGCTGAAGAAAGGGGGTCAGTGCCCCACAGCGACCCATAGGGACCCCATAGGGACCCCATAGGGACCCCATAGGGACCCCATAGGGACACAGAGGGACACAGAGGGACACATAGAGACCCCATAGAGCCCCACAGGGACCCACAGAGACCCCACAGAGACTCATAGAGACCCCAAAGAGACCTCATAGGGACCTATAGAGACCCCACAGAGACCCCATACGGACCCCATAGGGACCCACAGAGACCCCATAGAGACGACATAGGGACACACAGAAACCCATAGGGACCCATAGAGACCCCATAGGGACCCCATAGAGACCCCATAGAGACCGATAGGGACCCCATAGAGACCCCATAAAGACCCATAAGGACCCCATAGAGACCCCATAGAGACCCCATAGAGACCCCACAAAGACCCACAGAGACCCCACAGAGACCCCACAGAGACCCCATAGAGACCCCACAGAGACCCCATAGAGACCCATAGAGACCCATAGAGACCCCATAGAGACCCCATAGAGACCCCATAGAGACCCCACAGAGACCCATAGAGACCCCATAGAGACCCCATAGAGACCCCATAGAGACCCCACAGAGACCCACAGAGACCCCACAGAGACCCATAGAGACCCCATAGAGACCCCATAGAGACCCCATAGAGACCCCACAGAGACCCCACAGAGACCCCATAGAGACCCCACAAAGACCCACAGAGACCCCACAGAGACCCCATAGAGACCCCACAGAGACCCCACAGAGACCCCACAGAGACCCATAGAGACCCCATAGAGACCCCACAGAGACCCACAGAGACCCCACAGAGACCCATAGAGACCCCATAGAGACCCCACAGAGACCCCATAGAGACCCATAGAGACCCCACAGAGACCCCACAGAGACCCCTAGAGACCCCACAGAGACCCCATAGAGACCCCACAGAGACCCCACAGGGACCCCACAGAGACCCCACAGAGACCCCATAGAGACCCCACAGAGACCCCATAGAGACCCCACAGAGACCCACAGAGACCCCATAGAGACCCCACAGAGACCCCACAGAGACCCCACAGAGACCCCATAGAGACCCCACAGAGACCCCACAGAGACCCCATAGAGACCCCACAGAGACCCCACAGAGACCCCACAGAGACCCCATAGAGACCCCACAGAGACCCCACAGAGACCCCACAAAGACCCCACAGAGACCCCATAGAGACCCCACAGAGACCCCACAGAGACCCCATAGAGACCCCACAGAGACCCCACAGAGACCCCACAAAGACCCACAGAGACCCCACAAAGACCCACAGAGACCCCATAGAGACCCCATAGAGACCCCACAGAGACCCCATAGAGACCCCACAGAGACCCCACAGAGACCCCATAGAGACCCCACAGAGACCCCACAGAGACCCCACAAAGACCCACAGAGACCCCACAGAGACCCATAGGGACCCATAGAGACCCCACAGAGACCCCACAGAGACCCCACAGAGACCCCACAGAGACCCCACAAAGACCCCACAGAGACCCCACAGAGACCCCACAGAGACCCCAGAGAGACCCCATAGAGACCCCACAGAGACCCATAGGGACCCATAGAGACCCCACAGAGACCCCACAGAGACCCCACAGAGACCCCACAGAGACCCCATAGAGACCCCATAGAAACCCCACAGAGACCCCACAGAGACCCCACAGAGACCCATAGGGACCCATAAAGACCCCATAGAGACCCCATAGAGACCCCACAGAGACCCCATAGAGACCCCACAGAGACCCACAGAGACCCCACAGAGACCCCACAGAGACCCCACAGAGACCCCACAGAGACCCCATAGAGACCCCACAGAGACCCCACAGAGACCCCACAGAGACCCATAGAGACCCCACAGAGACCCCACAGAGACCCCACAGAGACCCCATAGAGACCCCACAGAGACCCCACAGAGACCCCAGAGAGACCCCACAAAGACCCACAGAGACCCCATAGAGACCCCATAGAGACCCCACAGAGACCCATAGGGACCCATAGAGACCCCACAGAGACCCCACAGAGACCCCACAGAGACCCCACAAAGACCCCACAGAGACCCCACAGAGACCCCACAGAGACCCCAGAGAGACCCCACAAAGACCCCACAGAGACCCCATAGAGACCCCACAGAGACCCATAGGGACCCATAGAGACCCCACAGAGACCCCACAGAGACCCCACAGAGACCCCATAGAGACCCCATAGAAACCCCACAGAGACCCCACAGAGACCCCACAGAGACCCATAGGGACCCATAAAGACCCCATAGAGACCCCATAGAGACCCCACAGAGACCCCATAGAGACCCCACAGAGACCCACAGAGACCCCACAGAGACCCCACAGAGACCCCACAGAGACCCCACAGAGACCCCATAGAGACCCCACAGAGACCCCACAGAGACCCCACAGAGACCCATAGAGACCCCACAGAGACCCCACAGAGACCCCACAGAGACCCCACAGAGACCCCACAGAGACCCATAGAGACCCCACAGAGACCCCATAGAGACCCCATAGAGACCCCTAGAGACCCCACAGAGACCCCATAGAGACCCCATAGAGACCCCACAGAGACCCCACAGAGACCCCACAGAGACCCCATAGAGACCCCACAGAGACCCCATAGAGACCCCACAGAGACCCCACAGAGACCCCATAGAGACCCCATAGAGACCCCACAGAGACCCCATAGAGACCCCACAGAGACCCCACAGAGACCCCACAGAGACCCCATAGAGACCCCACAGAGCCCCATAGGGACCCATAGAGACCTATAGAGACCCCATAGAGCCCCATAGAGACCCCATAGAGACCCATAGGGCCCATATAGCCCCATAGGGCCCCCTCACCTGGATGAAGAGCTGCCGGGCGCCCCCCTCGGGGGGGTCTCTCCCCGCCCCCCCCCGCAGCAGAACCCCCACCACATCCTCGCTGAACTCCTCCTACCACACGCCCCCCCCCCCCCCAAAAAAAATATGTGGGTCCTCCTGCCCCATAGATCCCCCTCCCATAGGCCCCATACGGCCCCCCCACCCCAAATCCCCCCCCCAGACCCCAAACTCCTTATTTAAAGGAGTTTAGGAGCCCCTAAACCCCCCATTTACCCCCCAAAATCCCCATTTACCCCCCCAAAACCCCCATTTACCCCCCAGACTCCCCATTTAGCCCCCAAACCCCCCATTTACACCCCAAAATCCCCATTTACCCCCCGAAACCCCCATTTACCCCCCAGACTCCCCATTTACCCCCCAAAACCCCCATTTACCCCCCAAACTCCCCATTTACCCCCCAAAATCCCCCATTTACCCTCCTGAAATCCCCATTTACCCCCCCCAAAACCCCCATTTACCCCCCAAACTCCCCATTTACCCCCCCAAAACCCCCATTTAACCCCAAAACCCCCATTTACCCCCCAAACTCCCCATTTACCCCCAAAACCCCCATTTAACCCCCAAACCCCCCATTTACCCCCCCAAAATCCCCATTTACCCCCCAAACTCCCCATTTACCCCCCAAAACCCCCATTTACCCCCCGAAATCCCCATTTACCCCCCAAAACCCCCATTTACCCCCCCAAAACCCCCATTTAACCCCCCAAACCCCCATTAATCCCCCTGAAACCCCCATTTACCCCCCAAAAACCCCCATTTACCCCAAAACCCCCATTTACCCCCCCAAAATCCCCATTTACCCCAAAACCCCCATTTACCCCCCCAAAACCCCCATTAACCCCCCCCCGAAACCCCCATTTACCCCCCAAAATCCCCATTAACCCCCCCAAACCCCCCATTTACCCCCCCAAACTCCCCATTTACCCCCCAAAACCCCCATTTACCCCCCTGAAATCCCCATTTACCCCCCAAACCCCCCATTGACCCCCCAAACTCCCCATTTACCCCCCAAAACCCCCATTTACCCCCCCGAAACCCCCATTTCCCCCCCCGAAACCCCCATTTACGCCCCCAAAACCCCCATTTACCCCCCAAAACCCCCATTTACCCCCCCAAAATCCTAATTTAAGCCCCTCACCACGGAGCCGTAGTTGCCGTTCTCCACGAGGGCCCCGATGGCCCCGAGGTCGCAGGGTCCTGGGTGCCCCTTGACCCCCCCGGGGGGACACTGGGAGGAGAAGGGGGGGTGGGGGTTCAGCACGGCGAGGACCCCCCCTCCCAGCCCAGAAACACACCCCAAAACCACTCAAAACGCCCCTAAAACGCACAAAACACCCTCCAAAACACCCAAAATGCCCCCAAAACACCCCAAATGGCCCTAAAATGCCCTCAAAACACCCCAAACAGCCTCAAAACACCCCAAACAGCCTCAAAATGACCCAAAAAACACCCCACACGCCCCCAAAACACCCAAAATGCCCCTAAAAACACCCCAAACACCCTCAAAAACACCCCAAACACCCTCAAAACACCCCAAAACACCCAAAATACCCTCTAAATGCCTCAAAAAACACCCCAAACGCCCCAAAACACCCAAAATGCCCCTAAAAAGACCCCAAACGCCCTCAAAACACCCCAAAACACCCAAAATACCCTCAAAATGACCCAAAAAACACCCCAAACACTCTCAAATCACCCCAAAACACACAAAATACCCTCAAAATGCCTCAAAAAACACCCCAAACGCCTCCAAACCCCCCAAAACTCCCTCAAAATGCCTCAAAAACACCCCAAATGCCCCCAAAACACCCCAAATGCCCCCAAAACACCCCAAACACCCTCAAAACACCCCAAAACACCCTAAAACACCCTCAAAATGACGCAAAAAACACCCCAAACTCCCTCAAAACACCCCAAAACACCCCAAAACACCCTCTAAATGCCTCTAAAACCACCCCAAACGCCCCCAAAACACCCAAAATGCCCCTAAAAACACCCCAAACACCCTCAAAACACCCCAAAACACCCAAAACACCCTCAAAATGCCTTAAAAAACACCCTCAAAACCCCCAAAACACCCAAAACACCCTCACAATGCACCAAAATCACCCTAAACACCCCCAAAACACCCAAAACGCTCCTAAAAACACCCCAAACACCCTCAAAACACCCCAAAACACCCTCAAAATGCCTCAAAAAACACCCCAAATGCCCTCAAAACACCCAAAATGCCCCTAAAAACACCCCAAACACCCTCAAAACACCCCAAAACACCCAAAACACCCTCTAAATGCCTCAAAAACTACCCCAAACGCCCCCAAAACACCCTGAAAACACCCAAAACCACCTAAAAATATCTGAAAAATGCTCAAAATGTACTGAAAATGCCAAAAAACCCAGCAAAAATGTCCCCAAAACCACAAAAAGACACACAAACCCACCCCGAAAACACCAAAAAACACCCCAAAACCACAAAAAACACCCCAAAAACACCAAAAAACACCCAAAATATCAAAAAAAAAGGCAGAAAAACCCAGAAAAAAACATAAAAAACACCAAAAAACACCCCAAATGTCCAAAAAACTGAAAAAAACCCCAGAAAAAACACCAAAAACACAAAAAAACACCCTAAAAACACCCTTAAAATCTTCCTGGGGGTCCAAACCCCCCATAAGTGACCCCCCCCAGCCCCATAAGTGACCCCCCCAGCCCCATAAGTGACCCCCCTGCCCCATAAGTGACCCCCCAGCCCCATAAGTGACCCCCTGGCCCCATAAGTGACGACCCCCCAGCCCCATAAGTGACCCCCCAGCCCCGTAAGTGACCCCCCAGCCCCATAAGTGACTCCTCCAGCCCCATAGGTGACCCCCCCCCCGCCCCATAGGTACCTGGGGGCAGCGTAGGAGGTCGGCGCCGTGGGGCGAGCGCAGGAGCCCCCCAAGGACCCGCGAGAGGAGCCCCGAGAGAGGCTCTAGGGACAGAGAGACCCATAGCGACCTCATAGGGACCCATAGAAACCATAGGGACCCATAGGGACCCATAGGGACCCATAGAAACCATAGGGACCCCATAGGGACCATAGAGACCCCATAGAGACCCCATAGAGCCCCATAGAGACCCCACAGAGACCCATAGAGACCCCACAGGGACACATAGAGACCCCATAGAGCCCCACAGGGACCCACAGAGACCCCATAGAGACCCCATAGAGACCCCAAAGACACCTCATAGGGACCTATAGAGACCCATACAGCCCCACAGAGACCCATACGGACCCCATAGGGACCCACAGAGACCCCATAGAGACGACATAGGGACACACAGAAACCCATAGGGACACATAGAGACCCCATAGGGACCCATAGAAACCCATAGGGACACATAGAGACCCCATAGGGACCCCATAGAGACCCCATAAAGACCCATAAGGACCCCATAGAAACCCCACAGAGACCCCACAGAGACCCCATAGAGACCCCATAGAGACCCCATAGAGACCCCACAGAGACCCCATAGAGACCCCACAGAGACCCCATAGAAACCCCACAGAGACCCCACAGAGACCCCATAGAGACCCCATAGAGACCCCACAGAGACCCCACAGAGACCCCACAGAGACCCCAAAGAGACCCCAAAGAGACCCCACAGAGACCCCATAGAGACCCCAAAGAGACCCACAGAGACCCCATAGAGACCCCACAGAGACCCCACAGAGACCCCACAGAGACCCCATAGAGACCCCAAAGAGACCCCACAGAGACCCCATAGAGACCCCACAGAGACCCCAAAGAGACCCACAGAGACCCCACAGAGACCCCACAGAGACCCCACAGAGACCCCATAGAGACCCCATAGAGACCCATAGAGACCCCACAGAGACCCCACAGAGACCCCATAGAGACCCCACAGAGACCCCACAGAGACCCCACAGAGACCCATAGAGACCCCATAGAGCCCTATAGACCCCATAAAGACCCCGCAGAGACCCCACAGAGATCCCATAGAGCCCTATAGACCCCATAGAGACCCCATAGGGACCCCATAGAGACCCCATAGAGCCCTATAGACCCCATAGAGACCCCATAGGGACCCCATAGAGACCCCATAGAGCCCTATAGACCCCATAGAGACCCCACAGAGCCCCATAGAGACCCCACAGAGACCCCACAGACCCCATAGAGCCCCTATAGAGCCCCCATAGGCCCCACCCCCCCTCACCTGTGGGGCGGCCGCACTGGGGGCAGGGGGGGGGCTCCCCCCCGTCTTCCTCCTCCTGTTTCACCCCCCAACAGGCGCATGTGGGGCAGAAAGACCCTGGGGAGGGGGGTAAAGAGCTGTTATTGCCCCCCCCTTATTGCCCCATAACCCCCCTTTTATTGACCCATAACCCCCCTTTATTGCCCCAGAACCCCCTTTTATTGCCTCATAAACCCCTTTATTGCCCCTAAATGCCCCTTTATTGCCCCATAAACCCCTTTTATTGCCCCATAAACCCCCTTTTATTGCCCCATAAACCCTCTTATTGCCCCATAACCCCCTTTATTGCCCCTAAATGCCCCTTTATTGCCCCATAACCCCCTTTTATTGCCCCATAAACCCCCTTTATTGCCCCATAACCCCCTTTAATTGCCCCATAACCCCCCTTTATTGCCCCATAAACCCCTTTTATTGCCCCCCAAACCCCTTTATTACCCCCAAAACCCCTTTTATTGACCCATAACCTCCTTTTATTGTCCCATAAATCCCTTTACTGCCCCCCAAACCCCCCTTATTGCCCCTAAACCCCCTTTATTGCCCCATAACCCCCTTTATTGCCCCATAACCCCAATTTATTGCCCCATAACCCCCCTATTTTGCCCCCCACCCCCCCTTTTTTTGCCCCCCCCCTCACCGTGGCGTCTCCGTCGGGCGCAGGGGGGGCAGAGCCCGTCCTGGGGGGCCCATTCGGGGTCCCCCCCCGCCCCCCCCGGGATGGCCCCGCAGCCCCCGCAGCGCGAGCAGCCCCAGCAGAGCTGGGGGGGCAGAAACGGGGGGTCAGGGGGCAATAAAGGGGGGTCAGGGGGCAATAAAAGGGGTTTATGGGGCAATAAAAGGGGTTTGGGGGGCAATAAAGGGGGGTTATGGAGCAATAAAAGGGGTTTATGGGGCAATTAAAGGGGGTTATGGAGCAATAAAGGGGGGTTATGGGGCAATAAAAGGGGGTTATGGGGCAATAAAGGGGGTTGGGGGCAATAAATGGGGTTTATGGGGCAATAAAAGGGGGTTATGGGGCAATAAAGGGGGGTTATGGGGCAATAAAGGGGGTTTAGGGGTAATAAAGGGGGGTTATGGGGCAATAAAGGGGGTTTAGGGGTAATAAAGAGGGTTTATGGGGCAAAAAAGGGGTTTATGGGGCAATAAAGGGGGTTATGGGGCAATAAAGGGGTTTATGGGGCAAAAAAGGGGTTTATGGGGCAATAAAAGGGGTTTATGGGGCAATAAAAGGGGGTTATGGGGCAATAAAGGGGGTTTAGGGGTAATAAAGAGGGTTTATGGGGCAAAAAAGGGGTTTATGGGGCAATAAAGGGGGTTATGGGGCAATAAAGGGGTTTATGGGGCAAAAAAGGGGTTTATGGGGCAATAAAAGGGGTTTATGGGGCAATAAAAGGGGGTTTATGGGGCAATAAAGGGGGTTATGGGGCAATAAAAGGGGGTTTTGGGGCAATAAAGGGGGGTTGGGGGCAATAAAGGGGGTCTGGGGGCCATTGGGGGGCAATAAGGGGGAAAATAAAGGTTGGGGGGGTAATTAAGGGGGTAATTAGGGGTCGAGGGGGTAATTAGGGGTGGGGGGGCAATTGGGGGGGGCAATTAGGCCTCACCCAGGCGCGGGGGGGGGGCGCGGGGGGGGGCGCCGGGGCCCAGGCAGCCCGGGTGGAAGCAGCGGCGGCAGCGGGAGCACTCCAGCAGCGGCTGCACCAGTACACACCAGTATAAACCAGTATAAACCAGTATAGACCAGTATAGACCAGTATAAACCAGTATAAACCAGTATGGATCAGGGGAACCCACCCCCCACCCTCCAATGATGCCCAAGCCCCGCCCCCAAACCCCTCTGGCCCCCACTAAGAGCATCCAGGGGCCTCCCAGTATAAACCAGTAAGGACCAATATGGACCAGTATGGACCAGTATAAACCAGTATCAAAAGTCCCCTCTGCCCCCCAGGTCCCCATTGACCCCCAAGGCCCCATTGACCCCATTGACCCCAAGGCCCCATTGATCCCATTGATCCCATTGACCCCCAAGGCCCCATTGATCCCATTGATCCCATTGACCCCCAAGGCCCCATTGATCCCATTGATCCCATTGACCCCCAAGGCCCCATTGATCCCATTGACTCCATTGACCCCCAAGGCCCCATTGATCCCATTGACCCCATTGACCCCCAAGGCCCCATTGATCCCATTGACTCCATTGACCCCCAAGGCCCCATTGATCCCATTGACCCCCAAGGCCCCATTGATCCCATTGACCCCCAAGGCCCCATTGATCCCATCACCCCCCAAGTCCCCAAGTCCCCATTGACCCCATTGCCCCCCCCAGCCCCCCGTGCCCCCCCGTCCCCCACCCTGTGCGGGGTCCCCCTGCGTGCGCAGGCCTGACAGGCCTTGCAGCGGCGGCAGCTCCAGCGCTCGCCCCGCGCCGGCGCCTCCTCGGCCCCGAGGCAGAAGGCGTGGAAGGGCTGGCAGCACACCTGGCACAGCACCAGCTGCGGGGAGAGAAAGGCAAAGGGGGGGGTCAGGACCCCGAAAAGGAAACCAAACCTCACAAAAATAGCCCCAAACCAGCAAAAAACCTCCCCGGAACGGCCAAAAACGCCAAAAAAATAGCCCCAAAACGCAAAAAAATAGCCCAAAACGTCAAAAAAACAGCTAAAACCTCATAAAAATAGCACAAAACCTCCCCAAATCAGCCCAAAACATTCAAAAAATAACCTAAAACCTTCCAAAAAGAACCTAAAATCTTCCAGAAATAGACAAAAGCCTTCAAAAAATAGGTAAAACCTCACAAAAACAGCCCAAAACATTCAAAAGTAGCTAAAACCTTACAAAAATAGCTAAAATTATCCAAAAATAGCCCTAAAGCTCACAAAAATAGCACAAAACCTCCCCAAATCAGCCCTAAACGTTCAAAAAATAACCTAAAACCTTCCAAAAATAACCTAAATCTTCCAAAATAGCCCAAAACCTCACAAAAATAGCCTAAAACCTCACAAAAGCAGCATAAAACCTCCCCCAAATGGCCAAAAACTCCAAAAAATAGCCCCAAAACTCAAAAAAATAGCCCAAAACGTCAAAAAAACAGCTAAAACCTCACAAAAATAGCCCAAAATGTTCAAAAAATAACCTAAAACCTTCCAAAACAGCCTAAAGTCTTCCAAAAATAGCCCAAAACCTTCTAATAATAGCTAAAACCTCACAAAAATAACCAAAAACTTTCCAAAAACAGACCAAAACCTCCCCAAACCACCAAAAAACCTCCCCAAACCACAAAAATCTCCCTAAAACAGCCCAAAACCTTTGAAAAATAGCCCAAAGCCTCTCAAAAATAGCTAAAACCTTCCAAAAATAGTAAAAATCATAAAAATAGCCCCAAATCTCCAAGAAATAGCTAAAACCTTCCAAAACTAGCCAAAAATCTACCAAAAATAGCCAAAAATCTTCTCAAAATAGCCAAAAACTCCCCAAAACAGCCCCTAAACCATCAAAAAACACCCAAAACTGCCTCAAAATCACGTAGAACCCCGCGAAAAACACTCCAAATCACACAGAACCCCTCGAAAAACACCCAAATCGCTGGAAAAACCCTCAAAACGGCTCCAAAAACACGTAGAATCCAGCCAAAAATCCTCAAATAATGGTAAAAACACCCCAAAATGCCACAAAACCATCAAAAACCACCCAAAACAGCCCCAAAACCATCGAAAAACACCCAAAACGGCCCCAAAATCATCTAGAAACCCTTGAAAAACACTCAAAACCACGCAGAACCCCTCCAAAAACACCCATATCCCTGGAAAAACCCTCAAAACGGCTCCAAAAACACGTAGAAACCGTCCAAAAACTCTCAAATCACGGTAAAAACACCCAAAACAGCCCCAAAACCATTGAAAAACACCCAAAATGGCCCCAAAATCATGTACAACCCCGCGAAAAACACTCAAAATCGCACAGAACCCCTCAAAAAGCACCCAAATCGCTGGAAAAACCCTCAAAATGGCTCCAAAAACACGTAGAATCCAGCCAAAAATTCTCAAATAATGGTAAAAACACTCAAAACAGCCCTAAAACCATCGAAAAACACCCAAAACGACCCCAAAATCATCTAGAAACCCTTGAAAAACACTCAAAACCACGCAGAAACCATCGAAAAACACCCAAATCGCTGGAAAAACCCTCAAAACGGCTCCAAAAACACGTAGAATCCAGCCAAAAATTCTCAAATCATGGTAAAAACACCCAAAACAGCCCCAAAACCATCGAAAACCACCCAAAACGACCCCAAAACCATTGAAAAACACCCAAAACGGCCTCAAAATCATCTAGAAACCCTTGAAAAACACTCAAAATCACGCAGAAACCATCGAACAACGCCCAAATTACTGGAAAACCCCTCAAAACGGCTCCAAAACCACGTAGATTCCATCAAAAAATTCTCAAATAATGGTAAAAACACCCAAAACAGCCCCAAAACCATCAAAAAACACCCAAAACGGCCCCAAAATCACGTAGAACCCCGCGAAAAACACTCAAAATCACGTAGAACCCCTCAAAAAACACCCAAATCACCGGAAAACCCCTCAAAACGGCTCCAAAACAACGTAGAATCCAGCCAAAAACTCTCAAAATTCAGAAAACTCCTCGAAAAGCCCCCAAATCGCCTGAAAAACCCTCAAAACCCACATGAAAAGTTGTAGAATCCGTCGAAAAACCCCAAAATCACCTAAAAAGCTCAAATTTGCTCCATTTTAGGGGGGTTTGAGGAGTTTTTGCTTCTTTTTAGGGAGGTTTTGGGGGGTTTCAAGAGTTTTTTGGTGTTTCTGGGAGATTTTTCGGTGTTTTGATTAGTTTTTTTTGCGTTTCGGGGAGGTTTTTTGCATTTTGGGGAGATTTTTTGGTGTTTCGATGAGATTTTTTGGCGTTTCGGGGAGTTTTTTTGCATTTTGGGGAGATTTTTCGGTATTTTGATGAGATTTTTTGACGTTTCGGGGAGTTTTTTTGCGTTTTGGGCAGATTTTTTGGTGTTTTGATGAGTTTTTTTGACGTTTCGGGGAGATTTTTTGGTGTTTCGATGAGTTTTTTTGGCGTTTCAGGGAGTTTTTTTGCGTTTTGGGGAGATTTTTTTGTGTTTTGATGAGTTTTTTGGTGTTTCAGGGCGATTTTTTAGTGTTTTGATGAGTTTTTTTGGCGTTTCAGGGAGATTTTTTGGTGTTTCGATGAGTTTTTTTGGCGTTTCGGGGAGTTTTTTGCGTTTTGGGGAGATTTTTTTGTGTTTCAATGAGTTTTTTTGTGTTTTGGGGAGATTTTTTTGTGTTTCGATGAGTTTTTTTGACGTTTTGGGGAGATTTTTTAGTGTTTTGATGAGTTTTTTTGGCGTTTTGGGGAGATTTTTTAGTGTTTAGATAAGTGTTTTTGGCGTTTCAGGGAGATTTTTTTGTGTTTTGATGAGTTTTTTGGTGTTTCGGGGAGATTTTTTGGCGTTTCGGGGAGATATTTTGGTGTTTCAATGAGTTTTTTGACATTTCAGGGAGATTTTTTGGGGTTTCGGGGAGTTTTTTTGGCATTTCGATGAGTTTTTTGGCGTTTCCGGGGGATTTTTTTGTGGTTTGATGAGTTTTTGGTGTTTTGGGGAGATTTTTTGGCATTTCGGGGACATTTTTTTGTGTTTTGATGAGTTTTTGTGCTGTTTCAGGGAGTTTTTTGGCGTTTCGGGGAGTTTTTCTGAATTTCAGAGACGTCTGTGGCTCTTTTCAAGAGATTTTGAGCTTTTTTAGGAGGTTCTGATAATTTAGGAGAGATTTTTTGACCCATTTTGGAAGGTTTGGGGAGGTTTTTTGGAGATTTTTGCAGATTTTTGTGATTTGTGTGACGTTTAGGGCTATTTTGGGGGGGTTTTTTATTATTTTTTGATGGGTTTGGTGGTTTTTTTGGAGTTTTTGGATGGTTTTGGGGCTGTTTCGGGTGTTTTTACCACAATTTGAGAATTTTTGGATGGATTCTACGAGTTTTTGGAACCGTTTTGAGAGTTTTTCCAGCGATTTGGGTGTTTTTCGAGGGGTTCTGCGTGATTTTGGGGCCGTTTCGAGTGTTTTTCAAGGATTTTGTGCCATTTTAGGGTATTTTATAGCGATTTGATTGATTCTGGATGCGTTCTACATGGTTTTGGGGCAGTTTTGGGTGTTATTCGATGGTTTTGTGGCATTTTGGGTTGTTTTATAGCAATTTGAGAGTTTTTGGCTGGATTCTACGAGTTTTTGGAGCCGTTTTGAGGGTTTTTCCAGCAATTTGGGTGTTTTTCGAGGGGTTCTGTGTGATTTTGAGTGTTTTTCGAGGGGTTCTACATGATTTTGGGGCCGTTTTGAGCGTTTTTCAATGGTTTTGTGCCATTTTGGGGCATTTTATAGCGATTTGATTGATTTTGGATGCGTTCTATATGATTTTGGGGCAGTTTTGCGTGTTTTTCGATGGTTTCAGGGCATTTTGGGGTGTTTTATAGCAATTTAAGAGTTTTTGGATGGATTCTACGTGTTTTTGGAGCCATTTTGAGAGTTTTTCTGGCGATTTGGGTGGTTTTGGAGTGATTTTGAGTGTTTTTGGACAGGTTCTACATGATTTTGGGGCCATTTTGGGTGTTTTTCAATGGTTTTGTGCCATTTGGGGGCATTTTATAGCGATTTGATTGATTTTGGATGCATTCTACATAATTTTGGCCCAATTTTGAGTGTTTTTCAACGGTTTTGGGTCAGTTTGGGTTATTTTTACAGCGACTCGGCTGTTTTCAGGCAGGTTTTGCATATTTTTGGGGCCATTTTCTCTATTTTTCAAGCCCTTTTCCCCATTTTCCGCATCGTTTCGGGTCATTTGGAGCGTTTTTTACAACATTTTGAGCAGTTTTCAGCATCTCTGTGTGTTTCTGGGGCTGTTTTCGAACGGCTCGGGGGGTTTTTTAGGGGGTTTTGGGGTTCCCGAGGCTCGCTGGGGGTCCCCGAGGTGGGGGGGGGGCCCGTTTTTGGGGTGCAGACCTGGTGGAGGCCTTTGCTGGCGCAGAGCAGGCAGACGAGGGGCGCGGTGACGGGGACGGAGGAGACGATGCTGAGTCCTCCCATGAGCCACACGTTGTCCAGGGCGCAGTCCTCCTGCGGGGCAACCACAGAGTTGGGGAAGGGGCAGAGGGGACCCACGAGGGGGCTCTCTAGCAATAGGGATGGGGGGCAGCTCTATGGTTGGGGAGAGCGATGGAGGAGGCAGAAGGGACCCAGGAGGGGGCGCTCGTGCCCACATGGCCCCATAGAGATCAATGCGGACTCTATGGTTGGGGAGGAGGCGCTCTAGCAATAGGGATGGGGGCAGCTCTGTGGTTGGGGAGAGCGATGGAGGAGGCAGAAGGGACCCAGGAGGGGGCGCTCGTGCCCACACACACCCCCATAGAGATCAATGGGGACTCTATGGTTGGGGAGGAGGCGCTCTAGCAATAGGGATGGGGGGCAGCTCTATGGTTGGGGAGAGCAATGGAGGAGGCAGAAGGGACCCTGGAGGGGGCGCTCGTGCCCACACACACCCCCATAGAGATCAATGGGGACTCTATGGTTGGGGAGGAGGCGCTCTAGCAATAGGGATGGGGGGCAGCTCTATGGTTGGGGAGAGCAATGGAGGAGGCAGAAGAGACACAATAGGAGACGCTCTCTCCCACAGTCTCCCATACAGATCAATGGGGACTCTATGGTTGGGGAGGGGGCGCTCTAGGGGTACGGAGGAGGCAGCTCTATGGTTGGAGATTGGGAGCTTCAAGGGACAGGGGGGTTCTGG
The DNA here is from genome assembly GCF_032191515.1 of Phaenicophaeus curvirostris. Classification (NCBI taxonomy): domain Eukaryota; kingdom Metazoa; phylum Chordata; class Aves; order Cuculiformes; family Cuculidae; genus Phaenicophaeus; species Phaenicophaeus curvirostris. The sequence goes on from NW_027206925.1 coordinate 25,672, forward strand.
GGGTTCCTGGGGGGGTTTGGGGTGCGGGGGGGGGTCCTGGGGGAGTTTTGAGGGGTTTTGGGGGTCCGGGGGGGGGTCCGGGGGGGGGGCTTGGGGTGCAAGGGGGGGTTCCAGAGGGGTTTTGGGGGTCCGGGGTGGGGTTTTGGGGTGCAGGGGGGGGTCCTGGGGAGGTTTTGGGGTCCTGGGGGGGTTTTGGGGGTCCTGAGGGGGTCTGGGGGGGAGGTTTGGGGTGCAGTGGGGTGTCCTGGAGGGGTTTTGAGGTGAAAGGGGGGGTCCTGGGGGTCCGGGGGGGGTCTGGGGGAGTTTTTGGGGTGCAGGGGGGGGTCCTGGATGGGGTTTGGGGTCCTTGGGGGGATCCTGTAGGGGGTTTGGGGGTCCAGGGGGGGTCCAGGGGGGGGTTGGGGTAGAGAGGGGGGTCTTGGAGGGATTTTGGGGTCCTGGGGGGGGTCTTGGGGAGGTTTTGGGGGTCCTGAGGGGGTCCGGGAGGGGGTTGGGGTGCGGGGGGGGTCCAGGAGGGGTTTTGGGGTCCTGGGGGGGTTCCTGGGGGGGGTTTGGGGTGCAGGGGGGGATCCTGGAGGGGTTTTGGGGTCCTGGGGGGGCGTCCTGGGGGGGGTCCTGGGGTGGGTTTTGGGGGTCCAGGGGCTGTTTTGGGGTGCAGGGGGGGTCCTGGAGGGATTTTGGGGGTCCTGAGGGGGTCCGGGGGGGTTTTGGGGTGCAGGGGGGGGTCCTGGGGGGGTTTTGGGGTCCCCACCTTGAAGTCGACGCGGAGGCGATGAACCCCGTCACTGGGCCAGGCCCCCCCCCAGCCGTTCTGGGGGGGCTCCAGCGCCCCGGGGGGGCCCCACTCCTGGGGGGGGGCAAAAAGGGGGGGTTAGAGAATATGGGGGGGCAAAAAAGGGGGGTAAAACCAATTTCTGGGCTTTTTTCCCAATTTTTGAGGCTTTTTTCCTAATTTTAGGGCTTTTTTCTCAATTTTGGGGCTTTTTTCTCCTCAATTTTGGGCTTTTTTCCCCATTTTGGGGGGCTTTTTTCCCAATTTTTGGGGCTTTTTTCCCAATTTTTGGGCTTTTTTCCCAATTTCTTGGGCTTTTTTCCTCATTTTTGGGCTTTTCTCACAATTTTTGGGCTTTTTTCCCCATTTTGGGGGCTTTTTTCCCCCTCAATTTTTGGGTTTTTTCCCAATTTTTGGAGTTTTTTCCCAATTTTGGGGGCTTTTTTCCCCATTTTGGGGGCTTTTTTCTCAATTTTTGGGTTTTTTCCCAATTTTTGGGTTTTTTTCCCAATTTTGGGACTTTTTTCCCCAACTTTTGGACTTTTTTCCCAATTTTTTGGGGTTTTTTTCCTCATTTTTGGGCTTTTCTCCCAATTTTTGGGCTTTTTTCCCCATTTTTTGGGCTTTTTTCCCCCCCTCAATTTTGGGGCTTTTTTCCCTATTTTTGGGCTTTTTCCCTATTTTTGGGCTTTTTTTCCCAACTTGGGGGCTTTTTTCTCAATTTTTGGGTTTTTTCCCAATTTTTGGGGTTTTTTCCCAATTTTGGGGGCTTTTTTCCCAATTTTGGGGCTTTTTTCCCCAACTTTTGGGCTTTTTTCCCAATTTTTTGGGGTTTTTTTCCTCATTTTTGGGCTTTTCTCCCCATTTTTTGGGCTTTTTTCCCCCTCAATTTTGGGGCTTTTTTCCCAATTTTTGGGGTTTTTTTCCCAGTTTTTGTGCTTTTTTTCCCAGTTTTTGGGGCTTTTTTCCCAATATTTGGGCTTTTTTCCCAATTTTGGGCTTTTTCCCCAATTTTGGGGCTTTTTTTCACCTCAATTCTGAGCTTTTTTTCCCAATTTTTTTGCTTTTTACCCAATTTTTGGGCTTTTCTCCCAATTTTTGGGCTTTTTCCTCATTTTGGGGGGCTTTTTTTCTCAATTTTTGGGCTTTTTCCCCAATTTTGGGGCTTTTTTTCACCTCAATTCTGAGCTTTTTTCCCAATTTTTTTGCTTTTTACCCAATTTTTGGCCTTTTCTCCCAATTTTTGGGCTTTTTCCTCATTTTGGGGGGCTTTTTTTCTCAATTTTTGAGCTATTTCCTCATTTTGGGAGGCTTTTTTCCTCATTTTTGGGGCTTTTTCCCCATTTGGGGTTTTTTTTCCCTAATTTTGAGGCTTTTTTCTCAATTTTGAGGCTTTTTTCTCAATTTTGGGGCTTTTTTCCCCATTTTTCGGGGTTTTTTCCCCATTTTTGTGGATTTTTTCCCCACTTTTAGGGCTTTTTTCCTCATTTTTAGAGCTTTTTCCCCATTTGGGGGGCTTTTGTCCTCATTTTTCGAGTTTTTTTCCCAATTTTGGGGCTTTTTTCCAAATTTGGGGGCTTTTTTCCTCATTTTTGGTGCTTTTTTCCCAATTATCGAGCTTTTTCCTCATTTTTGGGGCTTTTTCTCTCAATTTTGGGGCTTTTTCCCCATTTGGGGGGCTCTTTTCCTCATTTTGGGGGCTTTTTTCTCAATTTTTGGGCTTTTTTATCAATTTTAGGACTTTTTTTCTCCTCAATTTGGGGCTTTTTTTCCCAATTTTTAGGCTTTCTCCTCATTTTTGGGGCTTTTTCCCTCAATTTTTGGGCTTTTTTCCCAATTTTGGGGCTTTTTTTCCATTTTTTGTAATTTTTCCCAATTTTGGGGCTTTTCCCCTCATTTTTGGGGCTTCTTTCCTCAATTTTGGGGCTTTTTCCCCATTTGGGGGGCTCTTTTCCTCATTTTGGGGGCTTTTTCCTCAATTTTTGGGCTTTTTTATCAATTTTTGGGTTTTTTTATCAATTTTGGGGCTTTTTTATCAATTTTGGAGTTTTTTTCCTCATTTGGGGGGCTTTTTTCCCATTTTTTGGGCTTTTTCCTCATTTTTGGGTTTTTTTTCCTGAATTTTGTGGCTTTTTCCCTATTTGAGGGGCTCTTTTCCTCATTTTTTATGCTTTTTTCTCAATTTGGGGGTTTTTTTCCCCATTTTGGGGGCTTTTTCCCCAATTTTTGGGCTTTTTTCCTCATTTTTGGGGCTTTTTTTCTCAAATTTTGGGCTTTTTGCCCATTTGGGGGGCTTTTTCCCTCAATTTTTTTGGCTTTATCCCCATTTGAGGGGCTCTTTTCCCCATTTTTTGTGCTTTTTTCCCCAATTTTTGGGCTTTTTTCCTCCTTTTTGGGGCTTTTCTCTCAATTTTTGGGCTTTTCCCCCATTTGGGGGGTTTTTCCCTCATTTGGGGCTTTTTCCCTGCATTTTTGGGGCTTTTTTCCCCATTTTGGGGGCTTTTTTCTCAATTTTTGTACTTTTTTCCCAATTTGGGGGCTTTTTCCCTCATTTTTGGGGCTTTTTTCCCCGTTTTGGGGGCTTTTTTCTCAATTTTTGTACTTTTTTCCCAATTTTTGGGCTTTTTCCTCATTTTTGGGGTGTCTTTTCTCAATTTTTGGGGCTTTTCCCCCATTTAGGGGGCTCTTTTCCTCATTTTTTGAGCTTTTTTCCTCATTTATTGAGCTTTTTTCCTCATTTGAGGCTTTTTTCTGCATTTTGGGGGCTTTTTCCCCCATTTTGGGGGCTTTTTTCCTCATTTTTGGGGCTTTTTTCTCAATTTTTGGGCTTTTTTATCAATTTGGGGGCTTTTTTCCTCCTCAATTTGGGGCTTTTTTCCCAATTTTTGGGTTTTTTCCCCAATTTTTGCGCTTTTTCCCCGATTTTCGAGCTTTTTCCTCATTTTTGGGGCTTTTTTTCCTCAATTTTCGAGCTTTTTCCTCGTTTTTGGGGCTTTTTTCTCAATTTTTGGGGCTTTTTTTCCTCAATTTTTGAGCTTTTTCCTCGTTTTTGGGGCTTTTTTCTCAATTTTTGGTCTTTTTTATCAATTTGGGGGCTTTTTTCCTCATTTTTGGGGCTTTTTTCCCAATTTTTGGGGGCTTTTTTCCCCATTTTTTGCGCTTTTTTCCCTATTTTGGGGCTTTTTCCCTCATTTTTGGGGCGTCTTTTCTCAATTTTTGGGGCTTCCCCCCCATTTAGGGGGCTCTTTTCCTCATTTTTTGAGCTTTTTTCCTCATTTGAAGCTTTTTTCTGCATTTTGGGGGCTTTTTCCCCCATTTTGGGGGCTTTTTTCCTCATTTTTGGGGCTTTTTTCTCAATTTTTGGGCTTTTTTATCAATTTGGGGGCTTTTTTCCTCCTCAATTTGGGGCTTTTTTCCCAATTTTTGGGTTTTTTCCCCAATTTTTGCGCTTTTTCCCCGATTTTCGAGCTTTTTCCTCATTTTTGGGGCTTTTTTTCCTCAATTTTCGAGCTTTTTCCTCGTTTTTGGGGCTTTTTTCTCAATTTTTGGGGCTTTTTTTCCTCAATTTTTGAGCTTTTTCCTCGTTTTTGGGGCTTTTTTCTCAATTTTTGGTCTTTTTTATCAATTTGGGGGCTTTTTTCCTCATTTTTGGGGCTTTTTTCCCAATTTTTGGGGGCTTTTTTCCCCATTTTTTGCGCTTTTTTCCCTATTTTGGGGCTTTTTCCCTCATTTTTGGGGCGTCTTTTCTCAATTTTTGGGGCTTCCCCCCCATTTAGGGGGCTCTTTTCCTCATTTTTTGAGCTTTTTTCCTCATTTGAAGCTTTTTTCTGCATTTTGGGGGCTTTTTCCCCCATTTTGGGGGCTTTTTTCCTCATTTTTGGGGCTTTTTTCTCAATTTTTGGGCTTTTTTATCAATTTGGGGGCTTTTTTCCTCCTCAATTTGGGGCTTTTTTCCCAATTTTTGGGTTTTTTCCCCAATTTTTGCGCTTTTTCCCCGATTTTCGAGCTTTTTCCTCATTTTTGGGGCTTTTTTTCCTCAATTTTTGAGCTTTTTCCTCGTTTTTGGGGCTTTTTTCTCAATTTTTGGGGCTTTTTTTCCTCAATTTTCGAGCTTTTTCCTCGTTTTGGGGGCTTTTTTCTCCATTTTTGGTCTTTTTTATCAATTTGGGGGCTTTTTTCCTTCTCAATTTGCGGCTTTTTTCCCAATTTTGGGGTTTTTTTCCCCAATTTTTGCGCTTTTTTCCCAATTTTTGGGCTTTTTCCCTCATTTTTGGGGCTTTTTTCCTCAATTTTTGGGGCTTTCCCCCCATTTAGGGGGCTCTTTTCCTCATTTTTTGAGCTTTTTTCCTCATTTGAGGCTTTTTTCTGCATTTTGGGGGCTTTTTTCCCCATTTTGGGGGCTTTTTTCCTCAATTTTGGGGCTTTTTTTCCTCATTTTTGGGGCTTTTTCCCTCATTTTTTGGGCTTTTTTCCCCCTTTAGTCGCCCCCCCGATGTCCCCAACCCCCCGCGATGTCCCCAAGCCCCCTCAGGGGGGTCCCCAGACCTTGGTCCCGCGGCGCCGGGCTCGCAGCTGCAGGAGGGGCTGCAGGGGGGCTCGGCGAGGCCGGGACGGGGGGGGCGGCTCCTCCGGGGGGGGCCCTGGGGACACGGGGACACTCAGGGGACACGCGGGGGGGACCCCCGAGTCACCCCTGTCCCCATGTCCCCCTGTCCCCCTGTCCCCATGTCCCCCTGTCCCCCTGTCCCGCTGTCCCCATATCCTGCTGTCCCCATATCCCCACATCCCCCTGTCCCCCCCATATCCCCCCCCGTCCCCATGTCCCCCTGTCCCCGTCCCCCTGTCCTCATATCCCCCCGTCCCCCTGTCCCCCTGTCCCCATGTCCCTGTGTCCTCCATGTCCCCCTGTCCCCCTGTCCCCATATCCCCCTGTCCCCCTGTCCCCCTGTCCCCGTCCCCCTGTCCTCATATCCCCATGTCCCCCTGTCCCCCTGTCCCCATGTCCCCCTGTCCCCATATCCCCCTGTCCCCATATCCCCCTGTCCCCCTGTCCCCCTGTCCCCGTGTCCCCCTGTCCCCCTGTCCTCATATCCCCCTGTCCCCGTGTCCCCCTGTCCCCCTGTCCCCGTGTCCCCCTGTCCCCCTGTCCCCCTGTCCTCATATCCCCATGTCCCCCTGTCCCCGTGTCCCCCTGTCCCCCTGTCCCCGTGTCCCCATGTCCCCCTGTCCCCGTGTCCCCCTGTCCCCCTGTCCCCCTGTCCCCATATCCCCGTCCCCCTGTCCCCCTGTCCCCGTGTCCCCCTGTCCCCATATCCCCCTGTCCCCCTGTCCCCATATCCCCCTGTCCCCATGTCCCCCTGTCCCCATATCCCCCTGTCCCCATGTCCCCCTGTTCCCCTGTCCCCATGTCCCCCTGTCCCCATGTCCCCCTGTCCCCATGTCCCCCTGTCCCCATATCTCCCTGTCCCCCTGTCCCCATCCCCCCCGATGTCCCCCACCCCGTCCCCATGTCCCCCCCCCCCGTCCCCGTGTCCCCCCCCCGTCCCCGTGTCCCCTCACCGTCGCCGTGTCCCCCGCTGTCCCCGTCCCCGGGGGTCCCGAGCCAGCGCCTCCCCGAGCGCCGCGGGGCGTCCGCCCCCCCCGGGTCCCCCCCCGGGTCCCCCATGTCCCCCGACGTGTCCCCCGCTGTCCCCTCGTCCCCCGACTCCTCCGACTCCCACGGCGTCGAGCGGGGGGGGCAGCGGCCTGGGGGGACAAAAAGAAGGGGGGTCAGGGGACATCGGGGGGGGGACGACACACTGGGGCGGGGGGTGGCATCCAGCATGTCCCCAGGGTCCCCCTCGGACCCCCCCATGTCCCCAAGTGCCCCACCATGTCCCCAAGCCCCCCCCATGTCCCCAGGTTCACCTCCCCATGTCCCCTCCAATGTCCCCTCTCTGCTCCCCCTTGTCCCCAAGCCCCCCCCATGTCCCCAAGCCCCCCCCATGTCCCCAGGTCCCCTCCCCAGGTCCCCTCCCAGTCCCCTCTCTGCTCCCCCATGTCCCCAAGTGCCCCCCCCTTGTCCCCAAGCCCCCCCCATGTCCCCAGGTCCCCTCCCCAGGTCCCCTCCCAGTCCCCTCTCTGCTCCCCCATGTCCCCAAGTGCCCCCCCCATGTCCCCAACCCCCCCCCATGTCCCCAAGCCCCCCTCCATGTCCCCTCCCAGTCCCCTCTCTGCTCCCCCTTGTCCCCAGGTCCCCTCCCCATGTCCCCAACCCCCCCCCATGTCCCCAAGCCCCCCCCCATGTCCCCTCCCAGTCCCCTCTCTGCTCCCCCTTGTCCCCAAGTGCCCCCCCCATGTCCCCAACCCCCCCCATGTCCCCAGGTCCCCCCCCCATGTCCCCTCCCAGTCCCCTCTCTGCTCCCCCTTGTCCCCAGGTCCCCTCCCCATGTCCCCAACCCCCCCCCATGTCCCCAAGTCCCCTCCCCAGGTCCCCTCCCAGTCCCCTCTCTGCTCCCCCTTGTCCCCTGGTCCCCTCCCCATGTCCCCAACCCCCCCCCATGTCCCCAGGTCCCCTCCCCATGTCCCCTCCCAGTCCCCTCTCTGCTCCCCCTTGTCCCCAGGTCCCCTCCCCATGTCCCCAAGCCCCCCCCATGTCCCCAGGTCCCCTCCCCATGTCCCCACGTCCACTCCCCGTGTCCCCAAGCCCCCCCCCATGTCCCCAAGTGCCCCCCCCATGTCCCCAAGCCCCCCCCCGTCCCCAGGTCCCCTCCCCAGGTCCCCTCCCAGTCCCCCTCTGCTCCCCCTTGTCCCCAAGTGCCCCCCCCCATGTCCCCACGACCCCCCCATGTCCCCACGTCCCCTCCATGTCCCCAGGTCCCGTCCCCAGGTCCCCTCCCAGTCCCCTCTCTGCTCCCCCTTGTCCCCAAGCCCCCCCCCATGTCCCCATGTCCCCTCTCTGCTCCCCCTTGTCCCCAGGTCCACTCCCCGTGTCCCCAAGCCCCCCCCCATGTCCCCAAGTGCCCCCCCCCATGTCCCCAACCCCCCCCCCGTCCCCATGTCCCCTCCCCAGGTCCCCTCCCAGTCCCCTCTCTGCTCCCCCATGTCCCCAAGTGCCCCCCCCATGTCCCCAAGCCCCCCCCATGTCCCCAGGTCCCCTCCCCAGGTCCCCTCTCTGCTCCCCCTTGTCCCCAGGTCCCCTCCCCATGTCCCCAACACCCCCCATGTCCCCAAGCCCCCCCCCATGTCCCCTCCCAGTCCCCTCTCTGCTCCCCCTTGTCCCCTGGTCCCCTCCCCATGTCCCCAAGCCCCCCCCATGTCCCCTCCCCATGTCCCCTCCCAGTCCCCTCTCTGCCCCCCCATGTCCCCAAGTGCCCCCCCCACGTCCCCAAGTGCGCCCCCCATGTCCCCAGGTCCCCTCCCCATGTCCCCTCCGAGTCCCCTCTCTGCCCCCCCATGTCCCCAAGTGCCCCCCCCATGTCCCCAACCCCCCCCCATGTCCCCAGGTCCCCTCCCCATGTCCCCTCCCAGTCCCCTCTCTGCCCCCCCATGTCCCCAAGTGCCCCCCCCACGTCCCCAAGTGCCCCCCCCATGTCCCCAACCCCCCCCCATGTCCCCAGGTCCCCTCCCCATGTCCCCTCCCAGTCCCCTCTCTGCCCCCCCATGTCCCCAAGTGCCCCCCCCATGTCCCCAAGTGCCCCCCCCGTGTCCCCAAGCCCCCCCCGTGTCCCCAGGTCCCCTCCCCATGTCCCCTCCCAGTCCCCTCTCTGCTCCCCCTTGTCCCCACGTCCCCTCCCCATGTCCCCAAGCCCCCCCATGTCCCCAGGTCCCCTCCCCAGGTCCCCTCTCTGCTCCCCCTTGTCCCCTGGTCCCCTCCCCATGTCCCCAAGCCCCCCCCATGTCCCCTCCCCATGTCCCCTCCCCAGGTCCCCTCCCAGTCCCCTCTCTGCTCCCCCATGTCCCCAAGTGCCCCCCCCACGTCCCCAAGCCCCCTCCCCATGTCCCCAACCCCCCCCCATGTCCCCAAGCCCCCCCCCATGTCCCCTCCCAGTCCCCTCTCTGCTCCCCCATGTCCCCAAGTGCCCCCCCATGTCCCCAAGCCCCCTCCCCATGTCCCCAAGACCCCCCATGTCCCCATGTCCCCAAGTGCCCCCCCCATGTCCCCAAGCCCCCTCCCCATGTCCCCAAGCCCCCCCCATGTCCCCATGTCCCCTCCCAGTCCCCTCTCTGCTCCCCCATGTCCCCAAGTGCCCCACCATGTCCCCACATCCCCCCACCATGTCCCCAAGCCCCCTCCCCATGTCCCCAAGCCCCCCCGCCATGTCCCCACACCCCCTCCATGTCCCCAAGCCCCCCCCATGTCCCCACATCCCCCCCCCATGTCCCCAGGTCCCCTCCCCAGGTCCCCTCCCAGTCCCCTCTGCTCCCCCTTGTCCCCAAGTGCCCCCCCCCATGTCCCCACGACCCCCCCATGTCCCCACGTCCCCTCCATGTCCCCAGGTCCCGTCCCCAGGTCCCCTCCCAGTCCCCTCTCTGCTCCCCCTTGTCCCCAAGCCCCCCCCCATGTCCCCATGTCCCCTCTCTGCTCCCCCTTGTCCCCAGGTCCCCTCCCCATGTCCCCAACCCCCCCCCCGTGTCCCCAAGCCCCCCCCCATGTCCCCAACCCCCCCCCCCGTCCCCATGTCCCCTCCCCAGGTCCCCTCCCAGCCCCCTCCCTGCTCCCCCTTGTCCCCAATTCCCCCCCCCCGCCGTGTCCCCAAATGTCCCCAAGCCCCCTCGGTGTCCCCTTTCGCCCCTCCCACGTCCCCCCCCCCCCGTCCCCTTTTGCCCCCCCCCTACCTCTGTCCCTCTGTCCCTCTGTCCCTCTGTCCCTCTGTCCCCACTTGGGGACCATGTGGCCGGGGGGGGGAGGGGACAGAGAGGGGAGGGGACACCTGGGGGGGGGAGGGGACACCTGGGGGGGAGGGGTCACCTGGGCCCTAGTGCCCCACAGGGCCCCCTATAGGTCCCTATAGGTCCCCAGAGCCCCCTGGGTGCCTATAGCTCCCTATGGGCCCTATAGCTCCGTACGGGCCCTATAGAACCCCCTGGCTCCCTATAGGCCCTATAGTTCTCTAGGGGCTCCTATAGAACCCCACTAACCCCCATAGCCCCTATAGACCCCCACAGCTTCCTAGGAGCCCTATAGAACCCCACTAACCCCCATAGCCCCTATAGACCCCCACAGCTTCCTAGGAGCCCTATAGAACCCCACTAACCCCCATAGCCCCTATAGACTCCCACAGCTTCCTAGAAGCCCTATAGAACCCCATTAACCCCCATAACCCCTATAGACCCCCACAGCTTCCTAAGAGCCCTATAGAACCCCATTAACCCCCATAGCCCCTATAGACTCCCACAGCTTCCTAGGAGCCCTATAGAACCCCATAGCCCCTATAGACCCCCACAGCTTCCTAAGAGCCCTATAGAACCCCACTAACCCCCATAGCCCCTATAGACCCCCACAGCTTCCTAGGAGCCCTATAGAACCCCATTAACCCCCACAGCCCCTATAGACCCCCACAGCTTCCTAGGAGCCCTATAGAACCCCACTAACCCCCATAGCCCCTATAGACCCCCACAGCTTCCTAGGAGCCCTATAGAACCCCATAGCCCCTATAGACCCCCACAGCTTCCTAGGAGCCCTATAGAACCCCATTAACCCCCATAGCCCCTATAGACCCCCCACAGCTTCCTAAGAGCCCTATAGAACCCCACTAACCCCCATAGCCCCTATAGACCCCCACAGCTTCCTAGGAGCCCTATAGGACCCCATAGCCCCTATAGACCCCCACAGCTTCCTAGGAGCCCTATAGAACCCCACTAACCCCCACAGCCCCTATAGACCCCCACAGCTTCCTAGGAGCCCTATGGAACCCCCACAGCCCCTATAGACCCCCACAGCTTCCTATGAGCCCTATAGAACCCCACTAACCCCCATAGCCCCTATAGACACCGACAGCTTCCTAGGAGCCCTATAGAACCCCATTAACCCCCATAGCCCCTATAGACCCCCACAGCTTCCTAGGAGCCCTATAGAACCCCATTAACCCCCACAGCCCCTATAGACACCGACAGCTTCCTAGGAGCCCTATAGAACCCCATAGCCCCTATAGACCCCCACAGCTTCCTAGGAGCCCTATAGAACCCCACTAACCCCCACAGCCCCTATAGACCCCCACAGCTTCCTAGGAGCCCTATAGAACCCCACTAACCCCCATAGCCCCTATAGACCCCCACAGCTTCCTAGGAGCCCTATAGAACCCCATTAACCCCCATAGCCCCTATAGACCCCCCACAGCTTCCTAAGAGCCCTATAGAACCCCACTAACCCCCACAGCCCCTATAGACGCCCACAGCTTCCTATGAGCCCTATAGAACCCCATAGCCCCTATACACCCCCCCTCCGACTCCCTACAGATCCCATAGCCCCCAGCAGCCCCCTATGGGCCCTATTGAACCCTATAGCCCCCCCACTAGCTCCCTAGAGCCCACACAGAACCCTATAGATCCCATAGCTCCCTAGAGCTCCTATAGACGCTAATGACTCTTTCTCCAACCCCTATAGCCCCTAAAGGGCTCCTATAGCCCCCACAGGGCTCCTATAGCCCCCAGACGGTCCCTATAGCCCCCCCAGGTCCCCTATAGCCCCCCCAGGTCCCCTATAGCCCCTATAGGTTCCCCACCTTTCCGCGCCAGCCGCTCCATCTTCCTCGCTTCGATCTTATCACATTTGCGATACCTGGAATTGAAAAGAAAAAGGGGGGGGGGGGGGCACAGAATCAGGGGGTTTGCGGGGGGGTCAGCGGGATTTGGGGGTCCAAAAGGGGGTTTTGGGGGTCCCAGGGGTCTGGGGGGGGTCCCTAAATTTTTTTTGGGGGGGAAAAGTTTGGGGGGGCAGGAGGGTTTGGGGGGGAAAAAGGGGTTTGGGGGGGCCCAGGGGAAGGGGGTGGATGGAGGGGTTCGGGGGGGGGGGGAGTGGTTTTTGGGGTGATTTCTAGGGATTTTGGGGTTCCCCCCGGGGATTTTGGGGTTCTCAGGGATTTGGGGGGGTCCCTAGATGGTGGGGGTGTCGCAAGGGTTGGGGGGGACCCCGATTTTAGGGGGAGAAAAGGGATTTTTGGGGGGACTCAAGGAGGAAACTCGGGCACTGAGGGGAGAGGGTTGGATGGAGGGGTTTTGGGGGGGGTGAGTGGTTTTTGGGGTGATTTCTCGGGATTTTGGGGTCCCTCCCGGGGGTTTTGGGGTTCTCAGGGATTTGGGGGAGTCCCTAGATTGTGGGGGTGTCACAAGGGTTGGGGGGGACCCCGATTTTGGGGGTGAAATGGGGTTTTGGGGACACTCAAGGAGGGAACTCGGGCACTGAGGGGAGTGGGTTCGCCTCAGGGGTTCGGGGGGGGGCAGTGGTTTTTGGGGTGATTTCTCGGGATTTTGGGGTCCCTCCCGGGGGTTTTGGGGTTCTCAGGGATTTGAAGGGGTCCCTAGATTGTGGGGGTGTCGCAAGGGTTGGGGGGGACCCCAATTTTAGGGGGAGAAAAGGGATTTTGGGGGGACTCAAGGAGGGAACTCGGGCACTGAGGGGAGTGGATTCGCCTCAGGGGTTCGGGGGGGGCAGTGGTTTTTGGGGTGATTTCTCGGGATTTTGGGGGTCCCTCCCGGGGATTTTGGGGTTCTCAGGGATTTGGGGGGGTCCCTAGATTGTGGGGGTGTCGCAAGGGTTGGGGGGGACCCCGATTTTGGGGGGGAATCAAGGCGGGAATTCATGCACCAAGTGGGACCCAGGGGAGAGGGTTGGATGGAGGGGTTCGGGGGGGGGGCAGTGTTTTTTGGGGTGATTTCTCGGGATTTTGGGGTTCCCCTCACACGCAGCACTGCTTCTTGGTGTTGGGCCCCCCGAACTTGCGTTTGTCGCGGCAGTTGGGGCAGTGGGCGCAGTCCTGGAGGCGCCGGCAGCCCCGGCAGCGGCCGCAGCGAGCCTGGCGGTTCTTGCGGGGAGGGGGGCGAGACGGGGGGACCCCGAGACCGCCCCCCCCGGACCCCGAGTCCCCGAAGCCACCGGAGGGGACACCGGCGCCAGCCTCCGCGTCCCCAAAGCCACCGGAGGGGACGCCGGGGCGAGGGCGCTTCCCGCGGCCGCCCTCGGCCTCCGAGGCCGACGAGGTTTCTGGGGGGGGGGGGGGGGGGGCAGTGGGGTCACCCCCATGCCCCCCCCCCACATCCCTCCCATGTCCCCATGTCCCCCTGTCCCCATATCCCCGTGTCCCTGTGTCCCCATGTCCCCCCCGTCCCCATGTCCCCCCGTCCCAATGTCCCTTTGTCCCCATGTCCCCTCCATGTCCCCCCCATGTCCATCACCCCCAATCCCCATGTCCCCATATCCCCAATGTCCCCCCATGTCCCCAATATCCCCCTGTCCCCCTGTCCCCATATCCCCGTCCCCATGTCCCAATGTCCCCATGTCCCCCCATGTCTCCCCAATGTTCCCATGTCCCCATGTCCCCTCCATGTCCCCCCATGTCCCCATATCCCCCTGTCCCCATATCCCCCTGTTCCCCTGTCCCCATGTCCCCCTGTCCCCATGTCCCCTTGTCCCCCCATGTCCCCCCTGTCTGCAATGCCCCCTTGTCCCCAATGTCCCCTCATATCCCCCCATGTCCCCCTGTTCCCATATCCCCATGTCCCCTCATGTCCCCCCATGTCCCCCCCTGTCCCTATATCCCCCTGTCCCCATGTCCCCCTGTCCCCATATCCCCATGTCCCCCTGTCCCCATATCCCCATGTCCCCATATCCCCCTGTCCCCATATCCCCCTGTCCCCATGTCCCCCTGTCCCCATGTCCCCCTGTCCCCATATCCCCCTGTCCCCCTGTCCCCATATCCCCCTGTCCCCATGTCCCCCTGTCCCCATGTCCCCCTGTCCCCATATCCCCATGTCCCCCTGTCCCCATATCCCCCTGTCCCCCTGTCCCCCTGTCCCCACGTCCCCACGTCCCCATGTCCCCCTGTCCCCATGTCCCCCTGTCCCCATATCCCCATATCCCCATGTCCCCATATCCCCCTGTCCCCCTGTCCCCATATCCCCCTGTCCCCATATCCCCATATCCCCATGTCCCCCTGTCCCCCTGTCCCCCTGTCCCCATATCCCCCTGTCCCCATATCCCCATATCCCCATGTCCCCCTGTCCCCAATGTCCCCCCATATCCCCCTGTCCCCATATCCCCCTGTCCCCCCCGCTGTCCCCGGTACCTTCGTGGGGGACGCGGGCCGGGGGGTCCCCGTGGGGGGGGGGAGGGCGCTGAGGCGGGGGACGCTCTCGGGGACGGTGGCCCTGGCCTGGCCGAGAGCCACCGCCGCGTGACGACAAACGTGCTTGATCCGGGGACCCTGGGGACACGGGGACGTGGGGACACTGGGGGGGGGGGACATTGAGGGGGACACGATGGGGGGGTCACAGCACCCACCTGAGGGTCCCCATGGCCCCCCCCGGGCTCCTCGGCTTCTTCCTCTGCTGCCTGTTGGGGGGGAGAGAGGGGTGAGAGCTGGGGGGGGGGACCCCAAAATCCCACAAATTCACCCCAAAATGGGACCCCAGAGCCCCCAAATCCCCCAAAATGCGACCCCAAACCCCCCAAAATGGGATCCCGGAGCCCCCAAATCCTCCGAAATCCCCTCAAAATGGGGTCGCAGGCACCTAAAGTCCCCAAATCCCCCCAAAATGTGATCCCAAACACCCCAAAATCCCACAGATTCACCCCAAAATGGGACCCCAGAGCCCCCAAACCCCCAAAACGTGACCCCAAACCCCCCAAAATGGGATCCCGGAGCCCCCAAATCCTCCGAAATCCCCTCAAAATGGGGTCGCAGGCACCTAAAGTCCCCAAATCCCCCAAAACATGATCCCAAAGCCCCAAAATCCCACAAATTCACCCCAAAATGGGATCCCAGAGCCCCCAAACCCCCAAAATGTGACCCCAAACCCCCCAAAATGGGATCCCGGGGCCCCCAAATCCTCCGAAATCCCCTCAAAATGGGGTCGCAGGCACCTAAAGTCCCCAAATCCCCCCAAAATGTGATCCCAGAGCCCCAAAATCCCACAAATTCACCCCAAAATGGGGTCCCAGAGCCCCCCAAACCCCCAAAACGCGACCCCAAACCCCCCAAAATGGGATCCCGGGGCCCCCAAATCCTCCGAAATCCCCTCAAAATGGGGTCGCAGGCACCTAAAGTCCCCAAATCCCCCCAAAATGTGATCCCAGAGCCCCAAAATCCCACAAATTCACCCCAAAATGGGGTCCCAGAGCCCCCCAAACCCCCAAAACGCGACCCCAAACCCCCCAAAATGGGATCCCGGGGCCCCCAAATCCTCTGAAATCCCCTCAAAATGGGGTCGCAGGCACCTAAAGTCCCCAAAACCCCCCAAAATGTGATCCCAAAGCCCCAAAATCCCACAAATTCACCCCAAAATGGGATCCCAGAGCCCCCCAAACCCCCAAAACGCGACCCCAAACCCCCCAAAATGGGATCCCGGAGCCCCCAAATCCTCCGAAATCCCCTCAAAATGGGGTCGCAGGCACCTAAAGTCCCCAAATCCCCCAAAACGTGATCCCAAACACCCCAAAATCCCACAAATTCACCCCAAAATGGGATCCCAGAGCCCCCAAAACCCCCTAAATCGGGGTCCCAGGGACCCCAAACCCCCCAAAATGGGATCCCGGAGCCCCCAAATCCTCCGAAATCCCCTCAAAATGGGGTCGCAGGCACCTAAAGTCCCCAAATCCCCCCAAAATGTGATCCCAAACACCCCAAAATCCCACAGATTCACCCCAAAATGGGACCCCAGAGCCCCCAAACCCCCAAAATGCGACCCCAAACCCCCCAAAATGGGATCCCGGAGCCCCAAATCCTCCGAAATCCCCTCAAAATGGGGTCGCAGGCACCTAAAGTCCCCAAAATCCCCAAAATTGACCCCAAAACGGGGTCCCAGAGCCCCAAAATCCCCCTGAATCGGGCTCACACGGACCTAATGTCCCCAAATCCCCCCAAACCGGGACCCCAGAGCCCCAAAATTGGGTCCCAGCACCCCAAAACCCCCCAAAACCCCCAAACCCCCTAAATTCCCCTTGAAACTTTCTTTTTTCCCCTTTTTTCTCCTTTTTTCCCCCTTTTTCCTCCTTTTTTCCCCCTTTTTCCTCCTTTTTTCCTCTTTTACCTCCTTTTTCCCCCCTTTTCCTTTTTTCCCCTTTTCCCTTCCTTTTTTCCCCGTTTCCCTTCTTTTTTCTCCCTTTTCCTTCTTTTTTCCCCCTTTTCCCCCTTTTCCCCTTCCTTTTCCCCCCTTTTCCCCTTCCTTTTTCCCCTTTTCCCTTCCTTTTCCCCCTTCTTTTCCCCCTTTCCCTTCCTTTTTCCCCCTTTTCCCTTCCTTTTCCCCCTTTTCCCTTCCTTTTTCCCCTTTTCCCTTCCTTTTCCCCCTTTTCCCTTCCTTTTCCCCCCTTTTCCCTTCCTTTTCCCCCTTTTCCCTTCCTTTTCCCCCTTTTCCCTTCCTTTCCCCCTTTTCCCTCCCTTTTCCCCCTTTTCCCTCCCTTTTCCCTTCCTTTTTCCCCCTTTCCCTTCCTTTTTTTCCCCTTTTCCCTTCCTTTTCCCTCCCTTTTTCCCCCTTTTCCCTTCCTTTTTTCCCCCTTTTCCTTTTTTTCCCCTTTTCCCCCCTTTTTCCTTCCTTTTTCCCCTTTTTCCTTCTTTTTTTCCTTTTTTCTTCTTTTTTCTCCTTTTTCCTCCTTTTTTCCCCTTTTCCTCCTTTTTTCCCCCTTTTTCCTTCTTTTTCTCCTTTTTCCTTCTCTTTTTCCCCCTTTTCCTCCTTTTTTCCCTTTTTCCTTCTGTTTTCCCCCTTTTCCTTCCTTTTTTCCCCCTTTTCCTTCCTTTTTTCCCCCTTTTCCTTCCTTTTTTCCCCCTTTTCCTTCCTTTTTTCCCCCTTTTCCTTCCTTTTTTCCCCCTTTTCCTTCCTTTTTTCCCCCTTTTCCTTCCTTTTTTCCCCTTTTCCCTTCCTTTTTTCCCCCTTTTCCTTCCTTTTTTCCCCCTTTTCCTTCCTTTTTTCCCCCTTTTCCTTCCTTTTTTCCCCTTTTCCCTTCCTTTTCCCCCCTTTTCCCTCCCTTTTTCCCCCTTTTCCCTTCCTTTTTTCCCCCTTTTCCTTTTTCCCCCTTTTCCTTTTTTTCCCCTTTTTCCCCTTTTCCCCCTTTTTCCTTCCTTTTTCCCCTTTTTCCTTCTTTTTTTCCTTTTTTCTCCTTTTTTCCCCTTTTTCCTCCTTTTTTCCCCTTTTTCCTCCTTTTTTTCCCCTTTTTCCTCCTTTTTTCCCCCTTTTCCTCCTTTTTTCCCTTTTTCCTTCTGTTTTCCCCCTTTTCCTTCCTTTTTTCCCCCTTTTCCTTCCTTTTTTCCCCTTTTCCCTTCCTTTTCCCCCTTTTCCCTCCCTTTTTCCCCCTTTTCCCTTCCTTTTTTCCCCCTTTTCCTTTTTCCCCCTTTTCCTTCCTTTTTCCCCTTTTTCCCCTTTTCCCCCTTTTTCCTTCCTTTTTCCCCTTTTTCCTTCTTTTTTTCCTTTTTTCTCCTTTTTTCCCCTTTTTCCTCCTTTTTTCCCCTTTTCCTCCTTTTTTCCCCCTTTTTCCTTCTTTTTCTCCTTTTTCCTTCTCTTTTTCCCCCTTTTCCTCCTTTTTTCCCTTTTTCCTTCTGTTTTCCCCCTTTTCCTTCCTTTTTTCCCCCTTTTCCTTCCTTTTTCCCCCTTTTCCTTCTATTTCCCCGTTTTCCTTCTATTTCCCCTTTTCTCCTTCTTTTTTCCTCTTTTTCTTTCTCTTTTTTCCCTTTTCTTTCCCCTTTCCCCTTCCTTTTCCCCCCTTTCCCCTTCCTTTTCCCCTTCCCCTTCCTTTTCCGGGTACCTGGGGGGGGCAGCGCCTCTCGATCAGCCCCAGCTGGTCCTTGGCGCGGCTCAGGAGGCTGTAGACACGGGCCATGTCCCCAACGGTGACGTCGGTGACGCCCTCGGTGCCATCGGTGACGTCCTCGGTGCCGCCCTCGGCGCCGTCCCCCCCCTCCGAGACGAACGGCGGCAGCACCAGGTGGTTCGCGGGGACAGACGGACGCGGCTCGACGTTGGGGACGTTGGGGACGTCACCGCGCAGCGACTGGTAGAGGCGCAGATGAGCCGGGCCCGGCGTGAAGCGAGGGGCGCGAAGCAGAGGGGGACGGGGCCCCCCTGTCCCCAAAGCCACCTCGGTGGCCCCAAAATTGACCTCGGTGGCCCCAAAATTGACCTTGGTGGCCCCAAAATGGACCTCGGTGGCACCAAAATTGACCTCGGTGGCACCAAAATGGACCCCGGCGGCTTTGGGAGGCGCCAAAGGGGACCCCAAGGCCACCACGGTGTCCCCGAGGGCCACCACGGCGTCGCCCAGGGCCACCACGGCCTTGAGGGTGACGGCGGCGTCACCCACCGGCACCAACGGGGCGCTGGAGGCCACCAAATCAGCTCGAGAGGCCACCAGAGGGTCTCCAGAGGCCACCAAAGGGTCTTTAAATGCCACCAAACCATCTCCAGATGCCACCAAATCTCTAGATGTCACCAAAGGGTCTCTAGACGCCACCAAACCATCTCCAGATGCCACCAAGGGGTCTCCAGATGTCACCAAAGGGCTTCTAGATGCCACCAAACCATCTCCAGATGCCACCAAACCATCTCCAGATGCCACCAAGGGGTCTCTAGATGCCACCAAACCATCTCCCGATGCCACCAAGAGGTCTCCAGATGTCACTAAGGGATCTCTAGATGCCACCAAACGTTCTCTAGATGCCACCAAGGGGTCTCCAGGTGTCACCAAAGAACCTCTAGATGCCACCAAGGGGTCTCCAGATGCCACCAAGGGGTCTTTAGATGCCACCAAGGGGTCTTTAGATGCCACCAAACGATCTCTAGGCATCACCAAGGAGTCTCCAGATGTCACGAAGGGATCTCCAGACGTCACTAAAGGATCTTCAGATGCCACCAAACGATCTCTAGATGTCACCAAGGAGCCTCCAGATGCCACCAAATCCCTAGATGCCACCAAGGGGTCTCCAGGTGCCACCAGACAATCTCCAGAAGCCACTAAAGGATGTTCGGATGCCACCAAACAATCCCTAGATGCCACCAAGGGGCTTCCAGATGCCACCAAAGGGTGTTTAGATGCCACCAAGGGGTCTCCAGGTGCCACCAAAGGCTCTTTAGATGCCACCAAACGATCTCCAGATGCCAGCGGGACTCGAGATGCCACCAAGGGGTTTCCAGATGCCACCAAATGATCTTTAGATGTCACCAAACGACCTCCAGATGCCACCAAACGATCTGTAGATGCCACCAAGGGGTCTCCAGATGCCACCAAAGGGTCTTTAGATGCCACCAAAGGGTCTCCAGATGCCACCAAAGGGTCTTTAGATGCCACCAAGGGGTCTCTAGATGTCATCAAAGGGTCTTTAGATGCCACCAACTGACTTCTAGATGCCACCGAGACTCTAGATGTCACCAAGGAGTCTCCAGATGCCACCAAAGGGTCTTCAGATGCCACCAAACGATCTCCAGATGCCACCAAACGATCTCCAGATGCCACAAAACGATCTCTAGACGTCACCAAGGGGTCTCCAGATGTCATCAAAGGGTCTTTAGATGCCACCGAGACTCTAGATGTCACCAAGGGGCTTCCAGATGCCGCCAAACGATCTCCAGATGCCACCAAAAGGTCTTTAGATGCCACCAAGGGGTCTCCAGATGCCACCAAAGCGTCTTTAGATGCCACCAAACGATCTCTAGATGCCACCAAAGGGTCTTTAGATGCCACCGAGACTCTAGACGTCACCAAGGGCTCTCCAGATGCCACCAAAAGGTCTTTAGATGCCACCAAACGATCTCCAGGTGCCCCCAAGGGCTCTCCAGGTGCCACCGAAGGGTCTTTAGATGCCACCAAACAATCTCTAGATGCCATCAAAGGGTCTTTAGATGCCACCAAGACTCTAGATGTCACCAAGGGGTCTCCAGATGCCACCAAAGGCTCTCCAGATGCCACCAAGGGGTCTTTAGATGCCACCAAGGGGTCTTTAGATGCCACCAAAGGGCTTTTAGATGCCCCCAAGGGCTCTCCAGGTGCCCCCGCAGGGTCCCCAGCAGCGTCGCGGGGCGTCCCCCGGGTGACATCGCGGCGCGGGGACGTCCAGCGGAAGGTGGCCTCGCGCAGGATGGCCCGGCGGGGCCCTGGGAGGGCACTGGGAGGGACTGGGGGGCTACTGGGAGGGGCCGGGGGGCTACTGGGAGGGACTGGGAGGGCACTGGGAGGGGCCGGGGGGAGGTCGAGGGGGGCCAAGGTGACACTGAGCGAGCGGGTGACAGCGCGCAGCGAGCGACTGGCCCGGGTGACAGGGCGGGAGGCACCAGTAAGGACTGGGAGGGGACTGGGAGGGACTGGGAGGGGACTGGGAGGGGGCGAGGGGGCACTGGGAGGGACTGGGGGGGCACTGGGAGGGACTGGGAGGGGACTGGTGAGGCGGCGGGTGGCCCGGGTGACAGGGCGGGTGACGGCGAGGGGCCCGGTGTCACCAGCGAGGGGACTGGGAGGGGGTGGGGAGGGACTGGGAGGGACTGGGAGGGGACTGGGGGAGACTGGGAGGGGACTGGGAGGGACTGGGGGGTTACTGGGGAGCGAGCGGGTGGCCCGGGTGACAGGGCGGGTGACGACGAGAGGGGACAAGGTGACACTGAGGGAGCGGGTGGGGACGGGGAGGGCACTGGGAGAGACTGGGAGGGGACTGGGAGGGACTGGGAAGGGACTGGGAGGGACTGGGGGGTTACTGGGAGGGACTGGGGGGTTACTGGGAGGGACTGGGAGGGGACTGGGGAGCGAGCGGGTGGCCCGGGTGACAGCGCAGGAGCGGGTGACGCGGGGGGTGACACCAGTAAGGACTGGGAGGGGACTGGGAGGGGCCGGAGCGTTACTGGGGGGGACTGGGAGGGGACTGGGGGGCACTGGGGTGCTACTGGTGGATACTGGGGCGTTACTGGTGGGCACTGGGATGACGTCAGTGGCTACTGGGAGGCCACCAGTGCCACCAGTTGATACTGGGAGGTCCCCAGTTGATACTGGGAGCCCCCCACTTGATACTGGGAGGTCCCCAGTGCCACCAGTTGATACTGGGAGCCCCCCAGTTGATACTGGGAGGTCCCCAGTGCCACCAGTTGATACTGGGAGCCCCCCAGTTGCTACTGGGACGTCCCCAGTTGCTACTGGGAGCCCCCCAGTTGATACTGGGAGGTTCCCAGTGCCACCAGTTGCTACTGGGAGCCCCCCAGTTGATACTGGGAGCCCCCCACTTGATACTGGGAGGTCCCCAGTGCCACCAGTTGCTACTGGGAGGTCCCCAGTTGATACTGGGAGCCCCCCACTTGATACTGGGAGGTCCCCAGTGCCACCAGTTGATACTGGGAGCCCCCCAGTTGCTACTGGGACGTCCCCAGTTGATACTGGGAGCCCCCCAGTTGATACTGGGAGGTCCCCAGTGCCACCAGTTGCTACTGGGAGCCCCCCAGTTGATACTGGGAGCCCCCCACTTGATACTGGGAGGTCCCCAGTGCCACCAGTTGATACTGGGAGGTCCCCAGTTGATACTGGGAGGTCCCCAGTGCCACCAGTTGATACTGGGAGGTCCCCAGTTGATACTGGGAGCCCCCCAGTTGCTACTGGGACGTCCCCAGTTGATACTGGGAGCCCCCCACTTGATACTGGGAGGTCCCCAGTGCCACCAGTTGATACTGGGAGCCCCCCAGTGCCACCAGTCGGTACTGGGAGCCCCCCAGTCGTCCGGGGTCCCTCGACGAAGCGGCGGGGGGGCCGGATGGGCCGCGCGGAGCGAGCGCTAACGAAGGGGCTAACGAACTGCCGCAGGCTGCCCAGCACCGTGCCCCTCCCCCGCCGGCCCCCGGCGCCCCCCCGCGGCGGGGAGGGGGTCCCTGTGGGGGGAGAGGGGGGGTCAGGGAGGGGGGGGACCCCGAAATCGGCACCCGACACCCCCCAAAGGGGAAAAAAAAACAGAAAATAGGGAGAAAACCCTAAAATGGGATCAAAAACGGCTAAAACGGGGGCGAGACCCCCCCAAAATGGGATCAAAAGGCCTAAAAAGGGGATGGGACCCCCCCAAAATGGGATAAAAAGCCCTAAAATGGGGATGGGACCCCCCCAAAATGGGATCAAAAACCCTAAAATGGGGATGAGACCCCCCCAAAATGGGATAAAAAGCCCTAAAATGGGGATGGGACCCCCCCAAAATGGGATAAAAAAGCCTAAAATGGGGATGGGACCCCCCCAAAATGGGATAAAAAGCCTAAAATGGGGATGGGACCCCCCCAAAATGGGATCAAAATCCTAAAATGGGGGTGAGACCCCCCCAAAATGGGATAAAAAGCCTAAAATGGGGATGGGACCCCCCCAAAATGGGATAAAAAGCCTAAAATGGGGACGGGACCCCCCCAAAATGGGATAAAAAATCCTAAAATGGGGATGGGACCCCCCCAAAAGGGGATCAAAAAGCCTAAAATGGGGATGGGATCCCCCCAAAATGGGATAAAAAAGCCTAAAATGGGGATGGGACCCCCCCAAAATACGATAAAAATCCTAAAATGGGGATGGGACCCCCCCAAAATGGGAACAAAAAGCCTAAAATGGGGATGGGACCCCCCCAAAATGGGATCAAAAAGCCTAAAATGGGGATGGGACCCCCCAAAATGGGATAAAAACCCGATAATGGGGATGAGACCCCCCCAAAATGTGATCAAAAACCCTAAAATGGGGATGGACCCCCCAAAATGGGATCAAAACCCGATAATGGGGATGGGACCCCCCCAAAATGGGATAAAAAGCCTAAAATGGGGATGGGACCCCCCCAAAATGGGATAAAAACCATAAAATGGGGATGAGACCCCCCAAAATGGGATCAAAACCCTAAAATGGGGATGGGACCCCCCCAAAATGGGATAAAAAAAGTCTAGAATGGGATGGGACCCCCCCAAAAGGGAATAAAAACCCTAAAATGGGGATGGGACCCCCCCAAAATGGGACCCCAAGAGGGTTAGGAGGATAAAGGGGTTTTGGGGTGAAAAAAGGGGGTTTTGGGGTGAAAAATTGGGGGTTTTGAGGAAAAAAGGGGGTTTGAGGGAAAAAAGGGGGTTTGGGGGTGAAAAGGGGGGTTTGGGGGTGAAAAAGGGGGGTTTGGGGGTGCAGGAAGGTTTTTTGGGGAAAATGTGGGCTTGGTGGTGAAAAAGAGGGATTTTGGGATGAAAAAGGGGGATTTTGGAGGAAAAAGGGGGATTTTAGGGGAAAAATCGGGGGTTTGGGGCAAAAATAGGGGGTTCTGGGGTGAAAAATAGGGGGCTTTGGGGTGAAAAATAAGGGTTTGGGGTGAAAAATAAGGGGTTTTTGGGTGAAAAAATGGGGTTTGGGGTGAAAAATGGGGATTTTTTGGGAAAAACAAGGAATTTTGAGGGGAAAAAAAGTGGTTTTGGGTGAAAAAGGGGATTTTGGGGAGAAAAGGGCGTTTTGGGGGCAGAAAAGGGGGTTTTGGGCAGAAAAGGGCGAATTGGGGGGGAAAAAGGGGGAAGTGGGGGGGAAAAGGGGGGAAGTGGGGGGAAAAGGGGGGATTTGGGGGGGAAGGGGGATTTGGGGGGAAAAAGGGGGATTTGGGGGGGGAAAAGGGGATTTGGGGGGGAAAAAGGGGATTTGGGGGGAAAAAGGGGGATTTGGGAGGGAAAAAGGGGGATTTGGGAGGGAAAAAGGGGGATTTGGGGGGGGAAAGGGGGATTTGGGGGGGGAAAGGGGGATTTGGGGGGGAAAAAGGGGGATTTGGGGGGGAAAAAAGGGGGATTCGGGGCAGAAAAGGGGGATTCGCGGGGGAAAAGGGGGTTTGGGGTATCGGGCACCTCTGAGCGAGCGTCGGGCGGGGGGCGACGTCACCTCCTCGGGTCGGAAACCCCAAAACTCCTCCTGGGGGGGGAAAAGGGACCCGGGGGACACTGAGAGGGGACACCAGCCCCATAGGGCCCCACAGATCCCCCCCCCCAGCCCCACAGATCCCCCCCAGCCCCACAGATCCCCCCCCGCCCCACAGATCCCCCCCCCGGCCCCACAGATCCCCCCCCCGGCCCCATAGATCCCCCCCCCGCCCCACAGATCCCCCCCCCAGCCCCACAGATCCCCCCCCCGGCCCCATAGATCCCCCCCAGCCCCACAGATCCCCCCCCCGGCCCCATAGATCCCCCCCCCGGCCCCATAGATCCCCCCCCCGCCCCACAGATCCCCCCCCCAGCCCCATAGATCCAGCCCCATAGATCCCCCCCAGCCCCATAGATCCCCCCCCGGCCCACAGATCCCTTTAACCCTTTCCTCACCCCCCACTTCCCTCAGAGCCCCCAAACCCTTTATTAACCCCCCTTTTAACCCTTTATCGACCCCCAAACCCCCTTAGTGACCCCCCAAACCCCCTTTTAACCCTTTAGCGACCCCCTCACCCCCCCAAATCCCCCGTCACCCCCCTCAGTGACCCCCAAACCCCCTTCTAACCCCTTATTGACCCCCAAACCTCTTCAACGACCCCCCTAAACCCCCTTTTAATCCTTTATCGCCCCCCAAACCCCTTAGTGACCCCCCCAAATCCCCTTTTAACCCCTCATTGTCTCTCTAAACTCCTTAGTGACCCCCTCGCCCCCCCAAATCCCCCGTCAACCCCCTTAGTGACCCCAAACCCCCTTTTAACCCCTTATTGACCCCCTCACCCCCTTAGCGACCCCCCAAACCCCCTTTTACCCTTTATCGACCCCCAAACCCCTTAGTGACCCCCCAAATCCCCTTTTAACCCTTTATCGACCCCCAAATCTCTCTAGTGACCCCCCTAAACCCCCTTTTAACCCTTCAGGGTGACCCCAAACCCCCTTTTAACCCTTTATTGACCCCAAACCTCCTCAATGACCCCCCCCAAACCCCATTTTAATCATTTAGTGACCCCCAAATCTCTTTAGTGACCCCCCTAAACACCCTTTTAACCCTTTATTGACCCCCAAACCTCCTTAGTGACCCCCTTAAACCCCCTTTTAACCCTTCAGGGTGACCCCAAACCCCCTTTTAACCCTTTACTGACCCCCAAGCCGCCTCAATGACCCCCCTAAACCCTCTTTTAACCCTTTAGTGACCCCCATCCCCTTAGCGACCCCCCTAAACCCCATTTTAACCTTTCAGGGTCACCCCACACCCCCTTTTAACCCTTACTGACCCCCTCACCCCCTTAGCGACCCCCCCAAACCCCTTAGTGACCCCCCCAAACCCCCTTTTAACCCCTTATTGTCCCTCCAAACTCCTCAGTGACCCCCTCGCACCCCAAATCCCCTCTAACCCTGTCAGTGACCCCCCAAACCCCCTCTGAACCCTTTATCGACCCCAAACCTCCTTAGTGACCCCCCCAACCCCCTTTTAACCCTCTAGCGACCCCCTCACCCCCCCAAATCCCCCGTCAACCCCCTCAGTGACCCCCAAAACCCCTTTTAACCCCTTATTGACCCCCTCACCCCCTTAGCGACCCCCCTAAACCCCCCTTTTAACCCTTTAGCGACCCCCAAACCCCCTTTTAACCCCCTATTGACCCCCAAACCTCCTCACTGACCCCCCAAACCCCCTTTTAACCCTTTATCGACCCCCAAATCTCCTTAGCAACCCCCCTAAACCCCACTTTAACCTTTCAGGGTGACTCCAAACTCCCTTTTAACTTCTTATTGACCCCTCACCCTTTAGTGACCCCCCTAAACCCCCCTTTAACCCCTCATTGACCCCCTCACTCCCTTAGTGACCCCCCAAAACCCCCTTTTAACCCTCTAGCGACCCCCTCACCCCCCCAAATCCCCCGTCACCCCCCTCAGTGACCCCCAAACCCCCTTTTAACCCCTTATTGACCCCCTCACCCCTTAGCGACCCCCCAAACCCCCTTTTAACCCTTTATTGACCCCTCACCCCCTTAGTGACCCCCCCAAATCCCCCGTCAACCCCCTCAGTGACCCCCAAAACCCCTTTTAACCCCTTATCGCCCCCCATTTCCCCTCAGGTCCCCACCAAACCCCCTTTTTAACCCTTTATCGACCCCCTCACCCCCTTAGTGACCCCCCAAACCCCCTTTTAACCCCTTATCGCCCCTCATTTCCCCTCAAGTCCCCCCCCCCACCCCCTCCCCTCACCCTTTCGCGACCTCCCCCCCCTCGTTTTTAAGGGGAACCCCCTGGGACTCACCTCCCGTCCCCCGGTGTCCCCCAGCAGCGCTCGGAGCCGCCTCATCCCCCCCGCCAGGCCCAGCAGCGCCGCACCGCGGGGTCCGTGAGGTCGGCGGGGCCCGGCGAGCCCGAGAGCGGGGCCCGAGGGCGAGAAGAAGAAGAAGAAGAAGAGGATGAAGAAGAAGGGAAAGGAGACCGGCCGGGCCCTCGCCCCGGGGGCCTCGCTGGAAGCGGCCGCGGGCGGGAGGAGCCCCGGCCCGCCGAGCCGCCCGCCGCCATCTTGGACCCGAACCCGCCCTCACCCCCCACCCTCTCCCGCCTTCCCTCAGAGGGCGGGAAGAGGAGAAGGGGGCGTGGCCAACGCGGACGAGCCTCCGATTGGCTGGAGCCGCCTAGCAACGCGCGCTGATTGGTGGGAAAAGGGAGGAGGGGGCGTGGCCACGGAGGGGAGGGGGAGGAGGGAGGGGGCGGGGCCAGCGGGGAGGCGGGAGCGGATTGGCGGGGACCTCGTGGCAACGCGCGGTGATTGGTGGGAAATAGAAAAGGGGCGGGGCCTGAGGAGGGGAGGGAGCTGATTGGATGGCGCTGGGAAAGGGGGCGTGGCCAGCGCCGGAGCTGGGGGGTAAAAGGGGCTGGGGGGGAGGCAGTTGAGGGGGGTAAAAGGGGCTGGGAGGGCAGTTGGGGGGTTCTAAGGGGGGTAAATGGGGCTGGAGGGCAGTTGGGGGGGTAAATGGGGCTGGGGGGGCAGTTGGGGAGTGCTGGGGGGGGTAAATGGGGCTGGAGGCGCCGTAGGGAGGGAGGGGGGGAGACCCAGCGCCGCGGGGCATGCCGGGAGTTGTAGTCCGCAAGGGTTTGAAAGGCGGAGGTGGTGGGAACACCTTTAAAAACTACGACTCCCACAATGCCTCGCGGCAGGCAAAATGGCGCCGGGCTGTTGAGGCGCGCGGAGTATCATGGGAGTTGTAGTTCCGGAGGGGCTGGGACCCCCCCAACTGCCCCCCCAGCCCCATTTACCCCCCCCAGAACCCCCCCAACTGCCCCTCCAGCCCCATTTACCACCCAGGAACACCTAACTGCCCCTCCAGCCCTATTTACCCCCCCCAGGGACCCCCCCAACTGCCCCCCCAGCCCCATTTACCCACCCAGGACCCCCCTTAACTACCCCCCCAGCCCCATTTACCCCCCCAGGACCCCCCAACTGCCCCCCCAGCCCCATTTACCCCCCCAGGACCCCCCTTAACTACCCCCCCAGCCCCATTTACCCCCCCAGGACCCCCCAACTGCCCCCCCAGCCCCATTTACCCACCAGGACCCCCTTAACTACCCCCCCAGCCCCATTTACCCCCCCAGGACCCCCCCAACTGCCCCCCAGCCCATTTACCCACCAGGACCCCCCCTTAACTACCCCCCCGGCCCCATTTACCCCACAGCCCCCCCCCCAACTGCCCCCCAGCCCCATTTACCCCCCAGGGAGCCCCCAATTGCCCTCCCAGCCCCATTTACCCCCCTCAACTGCCTCCTCAGCCCCATTTACCCCCCCAGAGACCCCCCCAACTGCCTCCCAGCCTCATTTACCCCCCAGGACCCCCCCAACTGCCCCCCCAGCCCCATTTACCCCCCCAGGACCCCCCCAACTGCCCTCCAGCCCTATTTACCCCACCAGGGACCCCCCCAACTGCCCCACCAGCCCCATTTACCCCCCCAGGACTCCCCCAACTGCCCCCCCAGCCCCATTTACCACCCCAGGACCCCCCAACTGCCCCCCAGCCCCATTTACCACCCCAGGACCCCCACAACTGCCCCCCAGCCCCATTTACACCCCCAGGACCTGCCCCTCCCCCCATCCCAGCTGGTCCCTGTCCCCCCCCCCCCCGCATTCCTCGGATTCCCCTGTCAGAGGGGGGGAGGAGCCTGTGGGGGGGACCCCGACTCCTCCCCACCCCCCCCCCAGAAATAAAAGGGGATCCGGGAGGGGGGGGGCGCCCAGTCCTGTTGGGAGATGGACCCGAGCTTGGGCTGCGTGAGTTGGGGGGTAAATGGGGCTGGGGGGGCAGTTGGGGGGTCCTGGGGGGGTAAATGAGGCTGGGGGGCAGTTGGGGGGGTCCTGGGGGGGTTAAATGGGGCTGGGGGGGCAGACGGGCGGGTCCTGGAGGGGGTAAATGGGGCGGGGGGGGCACTTGGGGGGATAAATGGGGTTGGGGGGCATTGGGGGGGGTAAATGGGGCTGGGGGGGCAGTTGAGGGGGTCCTGGGGGGGGTAAATGGGGCTGGGGGGCAGTTGGGGGGGCCTGGTGGGGTAAATGGGCTGGAGGGGCAGTTAAAGAGGTTGGGGGGGGTAAATGGGGCTGGGGGGCAGTTGAGGGGGTCTGGGGGGGTAAATGGGGCTGGGGGGGCAGTTGGGGGGTCCTGGAGGGGGTAAATGGGCTGGGGGGGCAGTTGAGGTGGTCCTGGGGGGGTAAATGAGGCTGGGGGGGCAGTTGGGGGGTCCTGGAGGGGGTAAATGGGGCGCGGGGGGGCACTTGGGGGGGATAAATGGGGTTGGGGGGGCACTTGGGGGGGGTAAATGGGGCTGGGGGGGCAGTTGAGGGGGTCCTGGGGGGCTAAATGGGGCTGGGGGGGCAGTTGGGGGGTCCTGGTGGGGTAAATGGGGCTGGAGGGGCAGTTAAAGAGGTTCGGGGGGGGTAAATGGGGCTGGGGGGCAGTTGAGGGGGTCCTGGGGGGGTAAATGGGGCTGGGGGGGCAGTTGGGGGGTCCTGGAGGGGGTAAATGGGGCTGGGGGGGCAGTTGGGGGTCCTGGGGGGGTAAATGGGGCTGGGGGGGCACTTGGGGGGGATAAATGGGTTGGGGGGGCACTTGGGGGGGTAAATGGGGCTGGGGGGGCAGTTGAGGGGGTCCTGGGGGGGGTAAATGGGGCTGGGGGGGCAGTTGGGGGTCCTGGTGGGGTAAATGGGGCTGGAGGGGCAGTTAAAGAGGTTCGGGGGGGGTAAATGGGGCTGGGGGGGCAGTTGGGGGGTCCTGGAGGGGGTAAATGGGGCTGGGGGGGCAGTTGGGGTGGTCCTGGGGGGGTAAATGAGGCTGGGGGGGCAGTTGGGGGGGTCCTGAGGGGGTAAATGGGCTGGGGGGGCAGTTGGGGGGGGTCCTGGGGGTATAAATGGGGCTGGGGGGGCAGTTGGGGGGTCCTGGGGGGGTAAATGGGGCTGGGGGGCAGTTGGGGGGGTCCTGGGGGGGTAAATGGGGCTGGGGGGCAGTTGGGAGGGTCCTGGGGGGGTAAATGGGGCTGGAGGGGGCAGTTGGGGGGTCTCTGGGGGGTAAATGGGGCTGGAGGGGCAGTTGTGGAGTCCCAGCCCCTCCCGAACTACAACTCCCATGATGCCCCGCGCGCCCCCGTGCACCCCGCGCCCTTTTCCCGGCGCCGCGAGGCATTGTGGGAGTCGTAGTTTTTTTAAGGGACTCCCCCCCACTAGGTGGTTCTGGCCCTGCTGCTCCTCGGGGTCCGAGGTGAGGGGGTCACGTGATCGTAGGGGGTCATGTGATCGCGGGGGGGTCACATGGGGTCATGGGGTCACGTGATCATGGGGGGGTGATGTGGTCGTAGGGGTCAGCGGGAGGACATAGGGGTCACGTGATCAGAGGGGTCACTGGGAGGTTAGAGGGTCATGTGATCGTGGGAATCACATGGTGGTCACGTGATCATGGGGGTCATGTGATCGGGGGGTCACATGGGGGTCATGGGGTTTCACGTAGGGTCACGTGATCACAGGAGTCACATGGGGGTCACAGGGGGTCACATGGGGGTTTAATGAGATCATGTGATCACAGGGGTCACAGGGGGGTCACTTGGAGTCATGTGATCACAGGGGTCACATGGGGTCACATAGGGTCATGTGATCATGGGGGTCATGTGATCACAGGGGTCACATTGGGGTCACGGAGGGTCATGGGGGTCACATGGGGTCATGTGATCTCATAGGTCACATGAGGTCATAGGAGGTTACGAGGGGTCACATGATCACAGGGGTCACCAGGGGGGTCACCAGGGGGGTCACATGGGGTCACCAGGGGGTCACCAGGGGGTCATGTGATCTCATAGGTCGCATGAGGTCATATGAGGTTACATGGCGTCACAAGGTCACATTGGGGTCACAGGAGGGTCATGGGGGTCACGTGGGGTCACGTGAGGTTACACGGGGTCACGTGATCACAGGGGTCACAGGGGGGTCACGGGGGGGTCACAGGGGATCCTGGGGTCACCGGGGGGGATGGGGTGTCACATGGGGTCACGTGATCTTATGGGTCACCTGAGGTCATATGAGGTTATGTGGGGTCACGTGACCACAGGGGGGGTCACCAGGGGGGTCACCTGAGGTCATATGAGGTTCTGTGGGGTCACATGACCACAGGGGTCATGGGGGGTCACCGGGGGGATCATGGGGGGGCTCACGGGGTCACCAGGGGGGTCACATGGGGTCACGTGATCACAGGGGTCAGTGAGGGGTCACCAAGGGGGGTCACATGGGGTCACCAGGGGGTCATGTGATCTCATAGGTCGCATGAGGTCATATGAGGTTATGTGGGGTCACGTGACCACAGGGGTCATCGGGGGTCACAGGGGGGTCACGTGGGGTCACCGGGGGGGTCACGTGAGGTCATACGAGGTTACGTGGGGTCACGTGACCACAGGGGTCACGGGGGGGTCACTGGGGGGGGATCATGGGGGGGCTCACAGGGGCTCACGGGGTCACCAGGGGGGTCACATGGGGTCACGTGAGGTTACACGGGGTCACGTGATCACAGGGGTCAGCGAGGGGTCACCGCGGGGGTCACAGGGGGTCACATGGGGTCATGTGACCTCATAGGTCACCTGAGGTCAGATGAGGTTACGTGGGGTCACGTGATCACAGGGGTCACGAGGGGGTCACGTGGGGTCACCGGGGGGGTCACGTGAGGTCATACGCGGTTACGTGGGGTCACGTGACCACAGGGGTCACGGGGGGGTCACCGGGGGGGGATCATGGGGGGGCTCACAGGGGCTCACGGGGTCACCAGGGGGGTCACATGGGGTCACGTGAGGTTACACGGGGTCACGTGATCACAGGGGTCAGCGAGGGGTCACCAGGTGGGGTCACATGGGGTCACCAGGGGGTCATGCGATCTCATAGGTCACCTGAGGTCATATGAGGTTACGTGGGGTCACGTGATCACAGGGGTCACGAGGGGGTCACGTGGGGTCACCGGGGGGGTCACGTGAGGTCATACGCGGTTACGTGGGGTCACGTGACCACAGGGGTCACGGGGGGGTCACCGGGGGGGGATCATGGGGGGGCTCACAGGGGCTAACGGGGTCACCAGCGGGGTCACATGGGGTCACGTGAGGTTACACGGGGTCACGTGATCACAGGGGTCAGCGAGGGGTCACCAGGTGGGGTCACATGGGGTCACCAGGGGGTCATGCGATCTCATAGGTCACCTGAGGTCATATGAGGTTACGTGGGGTCACGTGATCACAGGGGTCACATGGGGGTCACCGGGAGGTCACATGGGGTCATATGAGGTTACGTGGGGTCACGTGATCACAGGGGTTATGGGGGGGTCACCAGGGGGTCATGTGAGGTTACGTGGGGTCACATGATCACAGGGGTCACGGGGGGGTCACCGGGAGGTCACATGAGGTCATAGGAGGGTCACGTGATCGGGGGGGGTCACAGGGGGGATCATGGAGGGGGGGTCACATGGGGTCAGATGAGGTTCCGTGGGGTCACGTGACCACGGGGGGGGGGGGTGTCACCGGGGTGTGTCGCGTGACCACGGGGGGTGGGGTCACCGAGAGGTCACAGTGGGGGCCTCTTTTCCCCACTTGGGATCCCATGTTTTTGGGGGGGGGGGGGGGGTCCCGTGCCCCCCCCGGTGTGTCACATGACCACGGGGGGGGGGGGTGGGTCACATGACCAGGCAGGTCACGTGACCGGCTCCTTTTTCCCGCCCAGGCGACTTCGCGGAGGAGCCGGGGAACGTGTCGGCGCCGCTGGGGGGGGGGGTGACCCTGCGCTGCGCCTCCCTGGGGGGGGGCACGGCCCAGTGGGCGCGGGGGGGGCTGCTGCTGGGGGCCCTGCCCGCCCCCCCCCACCCCCGCTACCGGCCCCAGGGGGACCCCCACAAAGGTAACCCCCCCCCCAGTCACCCCCAGTGCCAACCAGTAACCGTTACTGCCCTCCCAGTCACCCCCAGTGCTCAAGAACTGCCCTCCCAGTAACCCCCAGTGCCTCCCAGTAACCCCCAGTGCCTCCCAGTAACCCCCAGTGCCCACCAACTGCCCTCCCAGTAACCCCCAGTGCCTCCTTAGTGCCCTCCCAGTAACCCCCAGTGACCCCCAGGGCCCTCCCAGTGCCACCCAGCAGCTCCCAGTGCCACCCAGTAACACCCAGGACCCACTAACTGCCCTCCCAGTAACCACCAGTGCTGCCCAGTAACCCTCAGTCCCCTCCCAGTCCCTCCCAGTGCCCCCCAGTCCCCTCCCAGTCCCTCCCAGTCCCCTCCCAGTCCCCTCCCAGTCCCCTCCCAGTCCCCTCCCAGTCCCTCCCAGTCCCCTCCCAGTCCCCTCCCAGTCCCCTCCCAGTCTCTCCCAGTCCCTCCCAGTCCCATCCCAGTGCCCTCCCAGTGCCCTCCCAGTGCCTCCCAGTCCCCTCCCAGTCCCCTCCCAGTCCCCTCCCAGTGCCTCCCAGTGCCTCCCAGTCCCCTCCCAGTCCCCTCCCAGTCCCTCCCAGCCCCCTCCCAGCCCCCTCCCAGTCCCTCCCAGTCCCTCCCAGTGCTCCCAGTACCCCCCAGTTCCCCAGGGGAGCATCACCTGCGCATCGAGCCTGTGACCCTCGAGGACGACGCGACCTTCGTCTGCCAGGTGGGGGAGGGGAACGGCACCCGCCCCCGCGCCTCCCGCCCCGCCCAGCTCAGCGTGCTGGGTGCGTACTGGGAGCACTGGGAGGGACTGGGAGGGGAGTGGGGGGCACTGGGAGGGGACTGGGAGGGGACTGGGAGGGGACTGGGAGGGGACTGGGAGCACTGGGAGGGACTGGGAGGGGAGTGGGGGGTACTGGGAGGGACTGGGAGGGGATTGGAGGGGACTGGGATGGACTGGGAGGGACTGGGAGGTACTGGGAGGGGACTGGGAGGCACTGGGAGGGGATTGGAGAGGACTGGGATGGACTGGGAGGGACTGGGAGGGACTGGGAGGGGACTGGGAGGGGACTGGGGGGGACTGGGATGGACTGGGAGGGACTGGGAGGGACTGGGAGGGGACTGGGAGGTACTGGGAGGGACTGGGAGGGGACTGGGATGGACTGGGAGGGACTCGGAGGTACTGGGAGGGGACTGGGAGGTACTGGGAGGGACTGGGAGGACTGGGAGGGGACTGGGAGAGGACTGGGAGGGGACTGGGAGGGGACTGGGAGGGACTGGGAGGGACTGGGAGGGACTGGGAGGGACTGGGAGGGGACTGGGAGGGACTGGGAGGGGACTGGGAGGGACTGGTGGCTACTGGGAGGCCCTGGGGGGGGGTCCGGGTCGGTCTCCCTGAGCGGTCCCAGTCCATACTGGTCCATACTGGTCCATACTGGTGTCCCCAGTGCCCCCCGGCCCCCCCCGGCTGGAGCTGCCCCCGGGGCCCTGGGGGGGGGGAGGGGAGGAGCTCACCGCCCGCTGTCACGTGAGCGACGCCCGCCCCCCCGCCACCCTGACCCTGAGCCTGGGTGAGCACTGGGGGGGACTGGGAGGGACTGGGAGGGACTGGGAGGGACTGGGAGGGACTGGGAGGGACTGGGAGGGGACTGGGAGGGACTGGGAGGGACTGGGAGGGGACTGGGAGGGACTGGGAGGGACTGGGAGGGGACTGGGAGGGGACTGGGAGGGACTGGGAGGGACTGGGAGGGGACTGGGAGGGACTGGGAGGGACTGGGAGGGACTGGGAGGGGACTGGGAGGGGACTGGGAGGGACTGGGAGGGACTGGGAGGGACTGGGAGGGGACTGGGAGGGGACTGGGAGGGACTGGGAGGGACTGGGAGGGACTGGGAGGGGACTCGGAGGGACTGGGAGGGGACTGGGAGGGGACTGGGAGGGGACTGGGAGGGACTGGGAGGGACTGGGAGGGGACTGGGAGGGACTGGGAGGGACTGGGAGGGGACTGGGAGGGACTGGGAGGGGACTGGGAGGGGACTGGGAGGGACTGGGAGGGACTGGGAGGGGACTCGGAGGGACTGGGAGGGGACTGGGAGGGGACTGGGAGGGACTGGGAGGGACTGGGAGGGGACTGGGAGGGACTGGGAGGGGACTGGGAGGGACTGGGAGGGGACTGGGACTGGAGGGACTGGGAGGGGACTGGAGGGACTGGGAGGGGACTGGAGGGACTGGGAGGGACTGGGAGGGACTGGAGGGGACTGGGAGGGGACTGGAGGGACTGGAGGACTGGGAGGGGACTGGGAGGGACTGGGAGGACTGGGAGGGACTGGGAGGGACTGGGAGGGGACTGGGAGGGACTGGGAGGGGACTGGGAGGGACTGGGAGGGACTGGGAGGGGACTGGGAGGGACTGGAGGGACTGGGAGGGACTGGGAGGGACTGGGAGGGGACTGGGAGGGACTGGGAGGGGACTGGGAGGGACTGGGACGGGACTGGGAGGGGACTGGGAGGGACTGGGAGGGACTGGGAGGGACTGGGAGGGGACTGGGAGGGGACTGGAGGACTGGGAGGGGACTGGAGGGACTGGAGACTGGAGGGACTGGGAGGGACTGGGAGGGGACTGGGAGGGACTGGGAGGGACTGGAGGGACTGGGAGGGGACTGGGAGGGGACTGGGAGGGGACTGGAGGGACTGGGAGGGACTGGGAGGGGACTGGGAGGGACTGGAGGCGAGGGGATTGGAGGGGACTGGGAGGGACTGGAGGGGAGTGGGAGGGACTGGGAGGGACTGGGAGGGGAGTGGGGGGCACTGGGAGGGACTGGGAGGGGATTGGAGGGGACTGGGAGGGGACTGGGAGGGGACTGGGAGGGACTGGGAGGGACTGGGAGGGACTGGGAGGGGACTCGGAGGGACTGGGAGGGGACTGGGAGGGGACTGGGAGGGGCTGGGAGGGGACTGGGAGGGGACTGGGAGGGACTGGGAGGGGACTGGGAGGGGACTGGGAGGGACTGGGAGGGGACTGGGAGGGACTGGAGGGACTGGGAGGGGACTGGGAGGGGACTGGGAGGGGACTGGGAGGGACTGGGAGGGGACTGGGAGGGACTGGGAGGGGACTGGGAGGGACTGGGAGGGACTGGGAGGGACTGGGAGGGGACTGGGAGGGACTGGGAGGGACTGGGAGGGACTGGGAGGGGACTGGGAGGGGACTGGGAGGGGACTGGGAGGGACTGGGAGGGACTGGGAGGGGACTGGGAGGGGACTGGGAGGGACTGGGAGGGGACTGGAGGGGACTGGGAGGGACTGGGAGGGACTGGGAGGGACTTGGAGGGACTGGGAGGGACTGGGAGGGGACTGGGAGGGACTGGGAGGGGACTGGGAGGGGACTGGGAGGGACTGGGAGGGGACTGGGAGGGACTGGGAGGGGACTGGGAGGGGACTGGGAGGGGACTGGGAGGGATTGGGAGGGGACTGGGAGGGACTGGGAGGGGACTGGGAGGGGACTGGGAGGGACTGGGAGGGGACTGGGGGAGGGACTGGGAGGGGACTGGGAGGGGACTGGGAGGGACTGGGAGGGGACTGGGAGGGGACTGGGAGGCACTGGGGGGGACTGGGAGGGACTGGGAGGGACTGGGAGGGACTGGGAGGGGACTGGGAGGGACTGGGAGGGACTGGGAGGGGACTGGGAGGGACTGGGAGGGGACTGGGAGGGAGTGGGAGGGAGTGGGAGGGAGTGGGAGGGGAGTGGGGGGCACTGGGAGGGACTTTGAGGTGGTTTTGGGTCAAATTCTGAGGATTTGGGGTAAAAGTTGGGGATTTGGGGTCAAATTCTGAGGATTTGGGGTCAGATTTGGGGTTTTTGGGTCAAATTCTGGGATTTGGGGTTAAATTCTTGGGATTTGGGGTCAAAATTGGGGCTTGGGGGTCAAATTCTTGGGATTTTGGGTTAAAATTGGGGATTTGGGGTCAAATTCTTGGGATTTTGGGTCAAAATGGGGATTTGGGGTCAAATTCTGGGATTTGGGGTCAAAACTGGATTTTGGGTTAAAATTGGGGATTTGGGGTCAAATTCTTGGGATTTGGGGTCAAATTCTGAGGATTTGGGGTCAAAATTGGGGATCTGGGGTCAAATTCTTGGGATTTGGGGTCAAAATTGGGGATTTGGGGTCAAATTCTAAGAATTTTGGGTGAAATTCTGGCATTTGGGGTCAAATTCTGAGGATTTGGGGTCAAAATTGGGGATTTGGGGTCAAATTCTTGGGATTTGGGGTCAAATTCTGAGGATTTTGGGTCAAAATTGGGGATTTGGGGTCAAATTCTGGGATTTGGGGTCAAAATTGTGGATTTTGGGTCAAATTCTGGGATTTTGGGTTAAATTCTTGGGATTTTGGGTCAAAATTGGGGATTTGGAGTCAAATTCTTGGGATTTGGGGTCAAATTCTGCGGATTTTGGGGCGCAGGGGGGGAGCTGCTCCCCGACGTCTCGACCCGCGTCTTCGAGGGCTCCAACCCCAAACTGAGCTCCAGCGAGGCCACTGTCCGGTGAGCCCCAGTATAAACCAGTACAGACCAGTATAGGCCCAGTATAGACCAGTATAGAGCCAATATGAGCCACTATAAAGCAGTATAGGCCCAGTATAGACCAGTATGAGCAAGGATAAACCAGTATAGGTCCAGTATAAACCAGTACAGGGCCAGTATAGCCCAGTATAGAGTCAGTAGACACCAGTATGGGCCAGTCCAAACCACTATAGGTCCAGTATAAACCAGTACAGGGCCAACATACACCAGTATGGGCCCAATATTAACCAGTACAGGACCAGTATAGACCAGTATGAGCCACTATAAACCAGTATAAGGCCAGTATAAACCAATACAGGACCAGTATAGAGTCAGTAGAGACCAGTATGAGTCAGTATAGGTCCAGTATAAACCAGTCTAGGCCCGGTACAAACCAGTACAGGGCCAGTATAGACTGATATCAACCAATAAAAACCAGTGAGCCAGTATAAACCAGTATAGGCCCAGTATAAACCAGTACAGGGTCAGTACAGACCAGTACAAGCCAGTATAAACCAGTATAGACCCAGTATGAAGCAGTACAGAGGCTACATAGACCAGTATGAGGCAGTATAAACCAGTATGGGTCCAGTATAAACCAGTATAGACCCAGTATGAACCAGTAGAGAACCATTAAAGAGCAATATGAGCCAGTATAAACCAGCACAGACCCAGTATAAACCAGTACAGGGCCAGTATAGACTAATAAGAACCAATAGAAACCAGTTTGAACCAGTATAAACCAGTACAGGGCCGGTACAGACCAGTATAAGCCAGTAGAAACCAGTATAGGCCCAGTATGAACCAGTACAGGGCGAACATAGACCAGTATGAGCCAGTATAAACCAGTATGGGCCCAGTATAAACCAGTACAGGCCCAGTATAAACCAGTAGAGAGCCATTAAAGACCAATATGAGTCAATATAAACCAGCATAGACCCAGTATAAACCAGTACAGGGCCAGTATAAACTAATAAGAACCAATAGAAACCAGTTTGAACCAGTATAAACCAGTACAGGGCCAGTTTAAACCAGTACAGGCCCAGTTTAAACCAGTACAGGGCCAGTACAGACCAGTATAAGCCAGTAGAAACCAGTATAGGCCCAGTATGAAGCAGTACAGGGCCAACATAGACCAGTATGAACCAGTATAAACCAGTACAGGGACAGTATAAACCAGTATGGGTCCAGTATAAACCAGCATAGGCCCAGTATAAACCAGTAGAGGACCATTAAAGACCAATATGAGCCAGTATAAACCAGTATAGGCCCAGTATAAACCAGTATGGGTCCAGTATAAACCAGTAGAGGGCCATTAAAAACTAATATGAGCCAGTATAAACCAGCATAGGCCCAGTATAAACCAGTATGGGTCCAGTATAAACCAGTATAGGCCCACTATAAACCAGTACAGAGCCAGTATAGAGTAACATGAACCAATAGAAACCAGTTTGAACCAGTATAAACCAGTACAGGGCCGGTACAGACCAGTATAAGCCAGTAGAAACCAGTATAGGCCCAGTATGAACCAGTACAGGGCCAACATAGACCAGTATGAGGCAGTATAAACCAGTATGGGCCCAGTATAAACCAGTATGGGTCCAGTATAAACCAGTATAGGCCCAGTATAAACCAGTACAGGGCCAGTATAAACTAATAAGAACCAATAGAAACCAGTTTGAACCAGTATAGACCAGTACAGGCCCAGTATAGACCAGTACAGGCCCAGTATAAACCAGTATGGGTCCAGTATAAACCACCATCGGCCCAGTATAAACCAGTAGAGGGCCATTAAAGCCCAGTATAAACCAGTCCGGGCCAGTCCAACCCGCTCTAACCAGCCCAAGCCCCTCCAACCAGTCCCTCCCAGTCCAAACCAGTCCCTCCCAGTGTAACCAGTTGCCGCGTCCCCAGGCTGCGCGTGGGGCCCGAGGCGGACGGGCAGGAGCTCGTTTGCGCGGCCGCTAACGAGGCGGGAGCAGCCCCCGCCCCGGCCACGGCCACCCTGCGCCTGCTCGGTGAGACCAGTGCTCCCAGTAGCCCCCAGTTCCCCTCCCAGTAGCCCCCAGTATCGCCCACTGCCCCTCCCAGTAGCTCCCAGTAGCCCCTAGCGCCTTCCCAGCAACTCCCAGTATCTTTAAGTGCTTTCCCAGTAACTCCCAGTATACCCTAGCGCCCTCCCAGTATCCCCCAGTGCCCTCCCAGTAACTCCCAGTATCCCCCAGTGCCCTCCCAGTATCCCCAAGTGCCCTCCCAGTACCTCCCAGTATCCCCCAGTGCCTCCAGGTATCCCCAAGCGCCCTCCCAGTAACTCCCAGTACCTCCCAGTATACCCTAGTGCCCTCCCAGTATCCCCAAGTGCCTTCCCAGTAACTCCCAGTATCTCCCAGTGTCTCCAAGTATCCCCAAGCGCCCTCCCAGTAACTCCCAGTACCTCCCAGTATACCCTAGTTCCCTCCCAGTATCCCCCAGTGCCCTCCCAGTACCTCCCAGTATCCCCCAGTGCCTCCAGGTATCCCCAAGCGCCCTCCCAGTAACTCCCAGTACCTCCCAGTATACCCTAGTGCCCTCCCAGTATCCCCAAGTGCCTTCCCAGTAACTCCCAGTGTCTCCAAGTATCCCCAAGCGCCCTCCCAGTAACTCCCAGTACCTCCCAGTATACCCTAGTGCCCTCCTAGTATCCCCTAGTGCCTTCCCAGTAACTCCCAGTAACCCCCAGTGCCCTCCCAGTATCCCCTAGTGCCTTCCCAGTAACTCCCAGTATCCCCCAGTGCCTCCAAGTATCCCCAAGCGCCCTCCCAGTACCTCCCAGTATACCCTAGAATCCCCCAGTGCACTCCCAGTACCTCCCAGTATCCCCCAGTGCCCTCCCAGTATCCCCAAGCACCCTCCCAGTAACTCCCAGTACCTCCCAGTATCCCCTAGTGCCCTCCTAGTATCCCCCAGTGCCCTCCCAGTACCTCCCAGTATCCCCCAGTGCCCTCCCAGTATCCCCAAGCGCCCTCCCAGTAACTCCCAGTACCTCCCAGTATCCCCCAGTGCCCTCCCAGTATCCCCTAGTGCCTTCCCAGTAACTCCCAGTGCCCTCCCACTAATTCCCAGTATCCCCTAGTGCCCTCCCAGTATCCCCAAATGCCCTCCCAGTAACTCCCAGTATCCCCCAGTGCCTCCAGGTATCCCCAAGCACCCTCCCAGTAACTCCCAGTACCTCCCAGTATCCCCCAGTGCCCTCCCAGTATCCCCCAGTGCCCTCCCAGTATCCCCAAGCGCCCTCCCAGTAACTCCCAGTACCTCCCAGTATCCCCTAGTTCCCTCCCAGTATCCCCAGGTACCTTCCCAGTAACTCCCAGTATCCCCCAGTGCCTCCAAGTACCCCCAAGTGCCCTCCCAGTAACTCCCAGTACCTCCCAGTATCCCCTAGTGCCCTCCCAGTATCCTCCAGCGCCCTCCCAGTAACTCCCAGTGCCTCCCAGTATACCCTAGTGCCCTCCCAGTATCCCCCAGTGCCCTCCCAGTGCCCTCCCACTAATTCCCAGTAACCCCTAGTGCCCTCCCAGTACCTCCCAGTATCCCCCAGTGCCCTCCCACTAATTCCCAGTATCCCCAAGCGCCCTCCCAGTAACTCCCAGTACCTCCCAGTAACTCCTAGTGCCTTCCCAGTAACTCCCAGTAACCCCTAGTGCACTCCCAGTACCTCCCAGTATCCCCCAGTGCCCCCCCAGTCCTCTCCAGTGCCCCCCAAGTCCCTCCCAGTGCCCTCCCAGTCCCTCCCAGTCTCCCCCAGTCCCCACTGGGAGGCACTGGGCTCTCCCAGTGGCAGCCGGGAGCTCCTCCCAGTCTAACCAGTTGCTCCCAGTTCCCTCCAAGTTCCCTCCCAGTACCTCCCAGTACCTCCCAGTGCCCCCCAGTGCCCCCCAGTCCCCCCCAGTCCCCCTCCTACAGGCACTGGGCTCTCCCAGTGCCTCCCAGTGGCCACTGGGAGCTCCTCCCAGTCTAACCAGTTGCTCCCAGTTCCCTTCAGGTTCCCTCCCAGTCCCTCCCAGTACCTCCCAGTCCCCTCCCAGTCCATCCCAGTCCCTCCCAGTCCCCCCAGTGCCCTCCCAGCATCCCCTAGTTCCCCTCCAGTCCCTCCCAGTCTCCCCCAGTCCCCACTGGGAGGCACTGGGCTCTCCCAGTGGCGGCCGGGGGCCCCTCCCAGTCTAACCAGTTGCTCCCAGTTGCTCCCAGTTCGCCCAGCATCGAGGGGCTGGAGTCGCCGCAGGTGCGGGCGGGGGAGACCCTGCGGCTGCTCTGCCTCGTGCGGGGGGGGAACCCCCCTCCCAGTCTGCACTGGGACAAGGTACTGGGAGCACTGGGAAGGACTGGGAGCGGGCACTGGGGGCACTGGGAGGGGGCACTGGGGGTACTGGGAGGGAGCGGGGGCACTGGGAAGGACTGGGAGGGACTGGGAGGGGGCACTGGGAGGTGCCAGGAGGGATTGGGAGTACTGGGATGGGGAACTGGGAGGGACTGGGGAGACTGGGAGGGACGGGGAGCACTGGGATGGGGCACTGGGAGCACTGGGAGAGACTGGGAGGGACTGGGAGCACTGGGAGGGACTGGGAGGGGGCACTGGGAGCACTGGGAGGGACTGGGAGTGTTGGGATGGGGCACTGGGAGGCACTGGGAGCACTGAGAGGGACTGGGAGCACTGGGATGGGGCACTGGGAGGTAGTGGGAGGCACTGGGAGGTACTGGGAGGGACTGGGAGCGCTGGCATAGGGTACTGGGAAGCACTGGGAGCATTGGAAGGGGGTACTGGGAGGT
Organism: Phaenicophaeus curvirostris; assembly: GCF_032191515.1. Taxonomy (NCBI): domain Eukaryota; kingdom Metazoa; phylum Chordata; class Aves; order Cuculiformes; family Cuculidae; genus Phaenicophaeus; species Phaenicophaeus curvirostris. The sequence continues at coordinate 67,285 of NW_027206925.1, forward strand.
ACTGGGTGGCACTGGGAGATACTGGGAGGTACTGGGAGCACTGGGAGCACTGGGATGGGATACCAGGAGGTACTGGGAGCACTGGGATGGGGCACTGGGAGGCACTGGGAGCACTGGGAGCGCTGGGATGGGGCACTGGGAGGTACTGGGAGCACTGGGATTGGGTACTGGGATGGGGTACTGGGAGCACTGGGATGGGGTACTGGGAGGCACTGGGAGCGCTGGGAGGGACTGGGAGCACTGGGATGGGGCACTGGGAGGTACTGGGAGCACTGGGAGTGCTGGCATAGGGTACTGGGAAGCACTGGGAGCATTGGAAGGGGGTACTGGGAGGTACTGGGTGGCACTGGGAGATACTGGGAGGTACTGGGAGCACTGGGATGGGGTACTGGGAGGCACTGGGAGCACTGGGAGGGACTGGGAGCACTGGGATGGGGCACTGGGAGGTACTGGGAGCACTGGGAGGTACTGGGAGCACTGGGACTGCTGGCATAGGGTACTGGGAAGCACGGGGAGCATTGGAATGCGGTACTGGGAGGCACTGGGAGGAACTGGGAGATACTGGGAGGTACTGGGAGCACTGGCAGCACTGGGATGGGATACCAGGAGGCACTGGGAACACTGGGATGGGGTACTGGGAGGTACTGGGAGCACTGGGAGGTACTGGGAGCACTGGGAGCACTGGGATCGGGTACTGGGAGCACTGGGATCGGGTACTGGGAGGCACTGGGAGCACTGGGATGGGGTACTGGGAGGCACTGGGAGCACTGAGAGGGACTGGGAGCACTGGGATGGGGCACTGGGAGGTACTGGGAGCACTGGGAGCACTGGGATTGGGTACTGGGATGGGGCACTGGGAGCACTGGGAGGGACTGGGAGCACTGGGAGCGCTGGCATAGGGTACTGGGAAGCACTGGGAGCATTGGAATGCGGTACTGGGAGGTACTGGGAGGCACTGGGAGATACTGGGAGGTACTGGGAGCACTGGGATGGGGTACTGGGAGAACTGGGAGGTACTGGGAGCGCTGGGATGGGGTACCAGGAGGTACTGGGAGCACTGGGATGGGGTACTGGGAGCACTGGGATGGGATACCAGGAGGTACTGGGAGCACTGGGATGGGGTACTGGGAGCACTGGGATGGGGCACTGGGAGGCACTGGCAGCACTGAGAGGGACTGGGAGCACTGGGATGGGGCACTGGGACGTACTGGGAGGCACTGGGAGGTACTGGGAGCACTGGGAGCGCTGGCATAGGGTACTGGGAAGCACTGGGAACACTGGGATGGGGTACTGGGAGGTACTGGGAGCACTGGGAGAACTGGGAGAACTGGGAGGTACTGGGAGCACTGGGATGGGATACGAGGAGGTACTGGGAGCACTGGGATGGGGCACTGGGAGGCACTGGGAGCACTGGGAGCGCTGGCATAGGGTACTGGGAAGCACTGGGAGCATTGGAAGGGCGTACTGGGAGGCACTGGGAGGCACTGGTTTGAACTGGGTTCCCCCCCCCCGCAGGACGGGACCCCCCTGCCCGTGCCCTGGGTGGGGGCGGGGCCCCAGACCAGTAGCTTACTGGTTTTACTGGTGGGGCCGGGGGACGACGGGGTCACCCTGAGGTGCAGCGTCCGCAGCCCCCGGCCCCCCCCCAGCCCCAGCGCCAGCGTCACCCTCCGCGTCACCTGTGAGACTGGGAGCACTGGGAGCCACTGGGAGGGACTGGGAGGGGATTGAGGGGCACTGGGAGGGGACTGGGGGGCACTGGGAGGGACTGGGAGGGGATTGGGGGGCACTGGGAGGGGATTGGGGGGCACTGGGAGGGACTGGGAGGGGATTGGGGGTAACTGGGAGGGACTGGGAGACCAGGACGGGGACACTGGGAGGCACTGGGAGGGACTGGGATGGACTGGAAGGAACTGGGAGGGGAGTGGGGGGCACTGGGAGGGACTGGGAGGAACTGGGAGGGGAGTGGGGGGCACTGGGAGGGACTGGGAGGGACTGGGAGGGGAGTGGGGGGCACTGGGAGGGACTGGGAGGAGACTGGGGGGCACTGGGAGGGCACTGGTCTATACTGGTCAGTACTGGTTTGTCCTGAACCCCATACTGGGAGCTATACTGGTCTGTACTGGTTCCTACTGGTCTGGACTCATCTATAGTAGCTAGTACTAGTATGCATACTGGTCCATACTGGTCGATACTGGGCTTCCATACTGGGAACTGGGAGCCCTATGGGCTATACTGGTCTGTACTGGTTTGTACTGGTCAGTATTGGTTTATACTGGTTCTTGTTGGTCAGTACTGGTTAGTACTAGTTTCTACTGGTTTATACTGGGTCTTACTGGTCCAGACTCACTGGAACTGTGTGCTCTACTGGGTGGCTATACTGGTCTGCACTGGTTCCTACTGGTCAGTACTGGTTGATACTGGTTCTTACTGGTTTTCACTGGTTTATATGAGGTTTTCTTAGGTTTTAATGGTTTTTAGTGGTTTGTATTGCTTACTATTGGTCTATACTGGTTTTTACTGGTCTGTACTGGTTCAGACTCACTGGCACTGCGTGTTCTATAGGGTAGTCATACCAGCCTGTACTGGTTTGTACTGGTCAGTATTAATTTATACTGGTTTTTACTGGTTTATATGGGTTCCTATTAGTTTCAAGCGGCTTTTAGTGGTTTATACTGGTTATTACTGGTCTATACTGGTTTTTACTGGTGTGTACTGGTTCAGACTCACTGGCACTGTGTGTTCTATAGGGTAGCCATACTGGCAGTATTAGCTTATACTGGTTTTTACTGGTTTCTACTGGGTTATACGGGTTCCTACCATTTTCTACTGGTTTCTAATGGTTTATATTGGTTATTACTGGTCTATACTGGTTTTTACTGGTTTGCACTGGTTCAGGTTCACTGACAGTGTGTGTTCTATAGGATAGCTATACTGGTCTGTACTGGTTTGTATTGCTTAGTATTAGTTTATACTGGTTCTTACTGGTTTTTACTGGTTTATATGGGTTCCGACTACTTTCTAGTGGTTTTTAGTGATCTACATTCCTTATTACTGGTCTATACTGGTTTTTACTGGTCTGTACTGGTTCAGTCTCACTTATATTGTGTGTCCTATAAAGTAAATATACTGGTCTGCACTGGTTTCTACTGGTCAGTGTAAGTTTATACTGGTTCTTATGGGCTTATACTGGTTTCTACTGGTCAGTACTGGTCTATACTGGTTCATACTGGTTTGTACTGGTGCAGACCCCCCCTCCGAGGTGCGGATCGCGGGGACGGCGGCCGTGGCCGAGAACGGGACGGTGGTGCTGACGTGCACCAGTGCTCCCAGTAACCCCCCAGTTCGGCTGCGCTGGTGGCTGGGGGGGAGGGAGCTGGAGGCCAGTGACGGCGGCAGCGCCCAGGTGGGAACTGGGAGCACTGGGAGGGACTGGGAGGGACTGGGAGTGCAGGGAGGGGGCACTGGGAGCACTGGGAGGGAGGGGAGGGAGCACTGGGAGCACTGGGAGTGCAGGGAGGGGGCACTGGGAGCACTGGGAGGGAGGGGAGAGGGCACTGGGAGCACTGGGAGGGACTGGGAGCACTGGTTGTCGCCTCCCCAGTCCCTCCCAGTCCCCCACAATCCTCTCCCAGTCCATCCCAGTCCCTCCCAGTCCCCTCATTCAGGGCTCCCAGTCTCTCCCAGTCCATCCCAATCTCCTCCCAGTCCATCCCAGTATCCCCCAGTCCTCTCCCGGTGACCCTGAATCCTCTCCCAGTCCCCTCCCAGTCCCCCCCAATTCCCTCCCAGTGCCCCATATCCTCTCCCAGTCCCTCCCAGTCCCTCCCAGTCCCTCCCAGTCCCCTCCCAGTCCCTCCCAGTCCCTCCCAGTCCCCTCCCAGTCCCCTCCCAGTGCCTCCCAGTCCCTCCCAGTCCCCTCTAATCCCATCCCAGTGCCTCCCAGTCCGCTTCCAGTGACCCTAAATCCCCACCCAGTCCCCTCCCAGTCCCTCCCAGTCCCCTCCCAGTCCCTCCCAGTCCCTCCCAGTCCCCTCCCAGTCCCTCCCAGTCCCCTCCCAGTCCCTCCCAGTCCCCTCCCAGTCCCCTCCCAGTCCCCTCCCAGTCCCTCCCAGTCCCCCCCAACCCCCTCCCAGTCCCTCCCAGTCCCTCCCAGTCCCTCCCAGTCCCCTCCCAGTCCCCTCCCAGTCCCCCCTAATCCCCTCCCAGTCCCCTCCAATCCCCTCCCAGTCCCTCCCAGTCCCTCCCAGTCCCTCCCAGTCCCTCCCAGTCCCCCCCAGTGCCCTCCCAGTCCCCTCCCAGTCCCTCCCAGTCCCCTCCCAGTCCCCTCCCAGTCCCCCCCAACCCCCTCCAGTCCCTCCCAGTCCCTCCCAGTCCCTCCCAGTCCCTCCCAGTCCCTCCCAGTCCCCTCCCAGTCCCCCCTAATCCCCTCCCAGTCCCCTCCAATCCCCTCCCAGTCCCTCCCAGTCCCTCCCAGTCCCTCCCAGTCCCCCCCAGTGCCCTCCCAGTCCCCTCCCAGTCCCTCCCAGTCCCCTCCCAGTCCCCCCCAGTCCCCCCCAGTCCCTCCCAGTCCCCTCCCAGTCCCCTCCCAGTCCCCTCCCAGTCCCCTCCCAGTCCCCTCCCAGTCCCCTCCCAGTCCCTCCCAGTCCCCTCCCAGTCCCTCCCAGTGCCCCCCAGTGCCCCCCAGTGCCCTCCCAGTCCCCTCCCAGTCCCTCCCAGTCCCTCCCAGTTCCCCTTCCCCTCTACCCCTCCCCCTCCCACCCCTCCTTTCCCACGTGACCCTCCCCCCACCCCCCCCCCCCCACGTGACCCCCGCCCCGGTCACGTGCGGCAGGCGGAGGGGCGGGGCTGGGTCACGTGGTCGAACGTGACGCTGCGCGGGAGGCGGGAGGAGCACGGGAAGAGCCTCGAGTGCGAAGCCGAGAGCCCCGGGGGGACCCGCAGCGCCGGGCTCCCAGTCAGCGTCACCCGTGAGACTGGGGGGGGCTGGGGGGGGCTGGGGGGGGGACTGGGGGGGACTGGGAGGGGACTGGGAGGGACTGGGAGGGGACTGGGAGGGACTGGGAGAGCGCTGGGGGGGGACTGGGGGGGACTGGGAGGGACTGGGAGGGGACTGGGAGGGACTGGGAGGGACTGGGAGGGACTGGGAGGGGACTGGGAGGGACTGGGAGGGACTGGGAGGGGACTGGGAGGGACTGGGAGGGACTGGGAGAGCGCTGGGGGGGACTGGGGGGGACTGGGAGGGACTGGGAGGGGACTGGGAGGGACTGGGAGGGACTGGGAGGGGACTGGAGGGACTGGGAGGGACTGGGAGGGGACTGGGAGGGACTGGGAGGGGACTGGGAGGGGACTGGGAGGGACTGGGAGGGACTGGGGGGGACTGGGAGGGACTGGGGGGGACTGGGGAGGGACTGGGAGGGACTGGGAGGGGACTGGGAGGGACTGGGGGGGACTGGGAGGGACTGGGAGGGGACTGGGAGGGACTGGGAGGGACTGGGAGGGGACTGGGAGGGACTGGGAGGGGACTGGGAGGGGACTGGGAGGGGGACTGGGAGGGGACTGGAGGGGACTGGGAGGGGACTGGGAGGGGACTGGGAGGGAACTGGGGGGGATGGGAGGGGACTGGGAGGGACTGGGAGGGGACTGGGAGGGGACTGGGAGGGACTGGGAGGGACTGGGAGGGACTGGGAGGGACTGGGAGGGACTGGGAGGGACTGGGAGGGGACTGGGAGGGACTGGGAGGGGACTGGGAGGGACTGGGAGGGGACTGGGAGGGACTGGGAGGGGACTGGGAGGGGACTGGAGGGACTGGGAGGGACTGGGAGGGACTGGGAGGGGACTGGGAGGGACTGGGAGGGACTGGGAGGGGACTGGGAGGGACTGGGGGGGGACTGGGAGGGGACTGGGAGGGGACTGGGGGGGACTGGGAGGGACTGGGAGGGACTGGGGGGGACTGGGAGGGACTGGGAGGGGACTGGGAGGGACTGGGAGGGACTGGGGGGGACTGGGAGGGACTGGGAGGGGACTGGGAGGGGGACTGGGAGGGGACTGGGAGGGACTGGGAGGGACTGGGAGGGGACTGGGAGGGGATTAGGGGGACTGGGAGGGTATTAGGGGGGACTGGGAGGGACTGGGAGGGGACTGGGAGGGGATTAGGGGGGACTGGGAGGGACTGGGAGGGGATTGAAGGGGACTGGGAGGCACTGGGAGGGACTGGGAGGAGATTGGAGGGGATTGGGAATCCTGGTAGCCCAGAATAAGGAAACTGGAGGGGACTGGGGGATACTGGGATGGACTGGGAGGGGATTCTGGGTCACTGGAATGGACTGGGAGGGACTGGGAGAGGGTATGGGGCACTGGGAAGGGACTGGGAGGGCACTGGGATGGACTGGGAGGGGACTGGGAAGGACTGGGAGGGCACTGGGATGGACTGGGAGGGGACTGGGAAGGACTGGGATGGACTGGGAGGCTAGAATGATGGAACTGGGATGGACTGGGAGGGAACTGGGAGGCACTGGGATGGTTTGGGAGTCACTGGTGCTTACTGGGAGGCACTGGAGGGGTTACTGGGAGCCACTGGTTCTTACTGGAGCTACTGGTGGTCACTGGGGGGGTCTCCATCCTCCCCACCCCCCTCACTGGGGGTACGGGGGGGGTTATAGGGTTGCACTGGGTGCTTACTGGTGCATACTGGAGCTACTGGTTCTTACTGGTGCTTACTGGGAGCTACTGGGGGGGTCTCCATCATTGCTTCCCCCCCCCCCGTGGTCACTGGGGGGGGGTCTCCATCCATCCCCCCTTCCCCACTGGGGGCACAGGGGGGGGTTCTAGGGTTGCACTGGGTGCTTACTGGTGCAAACTGGGAGTTACTGGTCCTTACTGGGAGGGTCTGTGTGCCCCCCCCCCAGACCCCCCCCCAGGCCCTCTGGCTCGAGCCCCTCCCCCCCGGCCCCCCCCTCCGCGCGGGGGGGCGGCTGCGGCTCCGCTGTCTGGCCCGGGGGGGGCACCCCCCCCCCCGCCTCGCCTGGACCAAGGTGGGGCTCCCAGTATATCCCAGTTCATCCCAGTTCATCCCAGTAACACCCCCCCCGGTCCCTCCTGCTGCTCTCAGGCCCCTCCCAGTCCCTCCCAGTCCCTCCCAGTTGCCCCCTTCTGTGTTCCCAGTCCCTCCAGTCCATCCCAGTTCATCCCAGTAACACCCCCCCCGGTCCCTCCTGCTGCTCTCAGGCCCCTCCCAGTCCCTCCCAGTCCCTCCCAGTTGCCCCCTTCTGTGTTCCCAGTCCCTCCCAGTCCATCCCAGTTCATCCCAGTAACACCCCCCCCGGTCCCTCCTGCTGCTCTCAGGCCCCTCCCAGTCCCTCCCAGTTGCCCCCTTCTGTGTTCCCAGTCCCTCCCAGTCCCTCCCAGTCCCCTCCCAGTCCCTCCCAGTTCCCCCTTCTGTGCTCCCAGTCCCTCCCAGTCCCTCCCAGTTGCCCCATTCTGTGCTCCCAGTCCCTCCCAGTCCCCTCCCAGTCCCTCCAGTCCTCCCAGTCCCCTCCCAGTCCCCTCCCAGTCCCCTCCCAGTCCCTCGCCAGTCCCTCCCAGTCCCCTCCCAATCCCCTCCCAGTCCCTCCCCAGTCCCCTCCAGTCCCTCCCAGTCCCCTCCCAGTCCCCTCCCAGTCCCCTCCCAGTCCCTCCCAGTCCCCTCCCAGTCCCCTCCCAGTCCCCTCCCAGTCCCTCCCAGTCCCTCCCAGTCCCTCCCAGTCCCTCCCAGTCCCTCCCAGTCCCCTCCAATCCCCTCCCAGTCCCTCCCAGTCCCTCCCAGTCCCTCCCAGTCCCCTCCCAGTCCCCTCCCAATCCCCTCCCAGTCCCTCCCAGTCCCTCCAGTCCCTCCCAGTCCCCCTCCCAGTCCCTCCCAGTCCCTCCCAGTCCCCTCCCAGTCCCTCCCAGTCCCCTCCCAGTCCCTCCCAGTCCCCTCCCAATCCCCTCCCAATCCCCTCCCAGTCCCCTCCCAGTCCCTCCCAGTCCCTCCCAGTCCCCTCCCAGTCCCCTCCCAGTCCCTCCCAGTCCCCTCCCAGTCCCCTCCCAATCCCCTCCCAATCCCCTCCCAGTCCCTCCCAGTCCCTCCCAGTCCCTCCCAGTCCCCTCCCAGTCCCTCCCAGTCCCCTCCCAGTCCCCTCCCAGTCCCCTCCCAGTCCCCTCCCAGTCCCTCCCAGTCCCTCCCAGTCCCTCCCAGTCCCTCCCAGTCCCCTCCCAGTCCCTCCCAGTCCCTCCCAGTCCCCTCCCAGTCCCTCCCAGTCCCTCCCAGTCCCTCCCAGTCCCCTCCCAATCCCCTCCCAGTCCCTCCAGTCCCCTCCCAGTCCCTCCCAGTCCCTCCCAGTCCCTCCCAGTCCCTCCCAGTCCCTCCCAGTCCCCTCCCAGTCCCTCCCAGTCCCCTCCCAGTCCCTCCCAGTCCCCTCCCAGTCCCTCCCAGTCCCCTCCCAGTCCCTCCCAGTCCCCTCCCAGTCCCCTCCCAGTCCCTCCCAGTCCCTCCCAGTCCCTCCCAGTCCCCTCCCAGTCCCTCCCAGTCCCCTCCCAGTCCCCTCCCAGTCCCTCCCAGTCCCTCCCAGTCCCTCCCAGTCCCTCCCAGTCCCTCCCAGTCCCCTCCCAGTCCCCTCCCAGTCCCTCCCAGTCCCTCCCAGTCCCCTCCCAGTCCCTCCCAGTCCCCTCCCAGTCCCTCCCAGTCCCCTCCCAGTCCCTCCCAGTCCCTCCCAGTCCAGCCCAGTCCCCTCCCAGTCCCCTCCCAGTCCCCTCCCAGTCCCTCCCAGTCCCCTCCCAGTCCCCTCCCAGTCCCTCCCAGTCCCTCCCAGTCCCCTCCCAGTCCCTCCCAGTCCCCTCCCAGTCCCTCCCAGTCCCCTCCCAGTCCCTCCCAGTCCCTCCCAGTCCCCTCCCAGTCCCCTCCCAGTCCCTCCCAGTCCCTCCCAGTCCCTCTCTTTCACCACCCCCCCCCACCCAGGACGGTCGCCCCGTGCGGGACGGCCGCCAGGCCTCGTTAGCCGAGGGCTCGTTAACCTCCCGGGAGCTGCTGGTGACGCTGACGCCGAGCGACAACGGAGCCACCTACGGCTGCGAAGCCACCGGGGACCCTCGGGGGGACCCGCCCCGAGCCCAGACCCGTCTCCGCGTCCTCTGTGAGTGGCTACTGGGAGCCACTGGGGGGCTACTGGGAGCCCCGGGGGGGCTACTGGGAGCCACGGGGCTACTGGGAGCCACTGGTAACCCCGGGGGCCACAGGGTTGAGGTGCTTATGGGGTCCCTGTGGTCATAGGGGGAGTGGCTAGTGGTCTCAGGGGTTGGTAGCCACGGATTTGTGGTCATTGGGGGAGTGGCTAGTGGCCACAGGGGTTGGTAGCCACGGATTTGGGGTCATAGGGGGAGTGGCTAGTGGCCTCAGGGGTTGGTAGCCACGGATTTGGGGTCATAGGGGGAGTGGCTAGTGGCCTCAGGGGTTGGTAGCCACAGATTTGGGGTCATTGGGTGAGTGGCTAGTGGTCTGGGGGGTTGGTAGCCACGGATTTGGGGTCATAGGGGGAGTGGCTAGTGGCCTCAGGGGTTGGTAGCCACGGATTTGGGGTCATAGGGGGAGTGGCTAGTGGCGTCAGGGGTTGGTAGCCACGGATTTGGGGTCATAGGGGGAGTGGCTAGTGGCCTCAGGGGTTGGTAGCCACGGATTTGGGGTCATAGGGGGAGTGGCTAGTGGCTTCGGGGGTTGGTAGCCACGGATTTGGGGTCATAGGGGGAGTGGCTAGTGGCCTCGGGGGTTGGTAGCCACGGATTTGGGGTCATAGGGTGAGTGGCTAGTGGCCTCAGGGGTTGGTAGCCATGGATTTAGGGTCATAGGAGGAGTGGCTAGTGGCCTCAGGGGTTGGTAGCCACGGATTTTGGGTCATAGGTGGAGTGGCTAGTGGCCTCGGGGGTTAGTAGCCATGGATTTGGGGCCATAGGGGGAGTGGCTAGTGGCCTCAGGGGTTGGTAGCCATGGATTTGGGGTCATTGGGTGAGTGGCTAGTGGTCTCAGGGGTTGGTAGCCATGGATTTATGGCCATAGGGTGAGTGGCTAGTGGCCACAGGGGTTGGTAGCCACGGATTTGGGGTCATAGGGGGAGTGGCTAGTGGCCTCAGGGGTTGGTAGCCACAGGGTTGAGATCCTTATGGGGTCCTGGTGTGCATAGGGGGAGTGGCTAGTGGCCTCAGGGCTTGGTAGCCACGGATTTGGGGTCATTGGATGCGTGGCTAGTGGCCTCAGGGGTTGGTAGCCATGGATTTGGGGTCATAGGGGGCGTGGCTAGTGGCCTGGGGGGTTGGTAGCCACGGATTTAGGGTCATAGGGGGAGTGGCTAGTGGCCTCAGGGGTTGGTAGCCACGGATTTGGGGTCATTGAGTGAGTGGCTAGTGGCCTCGGGGTTTGGTAACCACAGATTTGTGGTCATTGGGTGGGTGGCTAGTGGCCTGGGGGGTTGGTAGCCACGGATTTAGGGTCATAGGGGGAGTGGCTAGTGGCCTCAGGGGTTGGTAGCCACGGATTTGGGGTCATTGAGTGAGTGGTTAGTGGCCTCGGGGGTTGGTAGCCACGGATTTGGGGTCATAGGGGGAGTGGCTAGTGGCCTCAGGGGTTGGTAGCCACGGATTTGGGGTCATAGGGGGAGTGGCTAGTGGCCTCAGGGGTTGGTAGCCACGGATTTGGGGTCATAGGGGGAGTGGCTAGTGGCCTCAGGGGTTGGTAGCCACGGATTTGGGGTCATAGGGGGAGTGGCTAGTGGCCTCAAGGGTTGGTAGCCACGGATTTGGGGTCATAGGGGGAGTGGCTAGTGGCTTCGGGGGTTGGTAGCCACGGATTTGGGGGTTTTATGGGTTCCTGTGGCCATAGGGGGAGTGGCTAGTGGCCTCAAGGCTTGGTAGCCACAGGATTTGAGGCCCTTACGGGGTCCTGGTGGCCTCGGGTGACCCTCGAGTGACCGCAGAGGGTGGTGGCTCCTGGTTGGAGGCGGTCCCGAGGCCTTGGTGGCCACAGGGGCCCTCACGGTGGCCCCGGTGGCTACAGTCCCCCCGCAGTCGGTAGCCATCTCGCTGTCCCCCCCGCGTCCCCCGCCCTGGGGACACCTTGGTCCTCACCTGCCTGGCCGGGAGCTCCAACCCCGTCCCCTCCCTCCGGTGGCACCGACGGGGTCACCCGTAAGTGACACACCCCCCCCCCCCCGGTGGCCACCAAGTCCTCCTCGGTGGCTACCAAGTCCCTTAGATGCTCCTAGGAGCCCCTAGACGTCCCCAACCCCCCAAGATGTCCCCAATGACCACTTAGATGACCTCTAGGTGTCCTCCTGATGTCCCCAATGACCCCCTAGATGTCCCCAACCCCCTCCGGCTGTCCCCAATGACCCCTTAGATGACCCCAATGACCCCTTAGACGACCCCAATGACCCCTCGATGACCCCTCAGTGTCCCCTTGATGTCCCCAAGACCCCCCAGATGTCCCCAACGACCCCAGATGTCCCCAATGATCCCCTAGATGACCCCTTAGATGTCCCCAATGATCCTTAGGTGACCCCTAGGTGTCCCCATTGACCCCTTAGATGACCCCCTAGATGTCCCCAATGACCCCTTGATGACCCCTCAATGTCCCCAAGACCCCCCTAGATGACCCCAATGACCTCTCAATGACCCCTCAGTGTCCCCCTGATGTCCCCAATGACCCCCTAGATGTCCCCAACCCCCCCAGATGTCCCCAAGGACGCCCTAGATGTCCCCAATGACCCCTTAGATGACCCCAATGACCCCTCGATGACCTCTCAATGTCCCCAAGACTCCCCTAGATGTCCCCAACGACCCCTTAGATGACCCCACTGACCCTGAGATGTCCCCAATGACCCCTCGATGACCCCTTGATGTCCCCAAGACCCCCCTAGATGTCCCCAATGACCCCTTAGATGACCCCACTGACCCCTAGATGTCCCCAATGACCCCTCGATGACCCCTTGATGTCCCCAAGACCCCCCTAGATGTCCCCAATGACCCCTTAGATGACCCCACTGACCCCTAGATGTCCCCAATGACCCCTAGATGACCCCTAGATGTCCCCAATGATCCCTTAGATGACCCCAATGACCTCTCAATGACCTCTCGGTGTTCCCCTGATGTCCCCAATGACCCCCTAGATGACCCCAATGACCTCTAGATGACCCCTAGATGTTTCCAAGACCCCTAGATGACCCCTAGATGTCCCCAATGACCCCCTAGATGACCCCGATGACCCCTCGGTGTCCCCCTGATGTCCCCAATGACCCCCGAGATGACCCCAATGACCTCTAGATGACCCCTAGATGTCTGCAAGACCCCTAGATGACCCCTAGATGTTCCCAATGATCCCTTAGATGACCTTGATGACCCCTCGGTGTCCCCCGATGTCCCCAATGACCCCCTAGATGTCCTCAGTGATCCCTTAGATGACCCCTAGATGTCCCCAACGACCCCTTAGATGACCCCACTGACCCCTAGATGTCCTCAATGACCCCGTAGATGTCCCCAACCCCCCGCAGATGTCCCCAAGGACCCTGAGATGTCCTCAATGACCCCTCGATGACCCCTTGATGTCCCCAAGACCCCCCTAGATGTCCCCAATGACCCCTTAGATGACCCCACTGACCCCTAGATGTCCCCAATGACCCCTTAGATGATCCCGATGACCCCTCGGTGTCCCCCTGATGTCCCCAATGACCCCTCAATGTCCCCAAGACCCCCCTAGATGACCCCAATGACCTCTCAATGACCCCTCAGTGTCCCCCTGATGTCCCCAATGACCCCCTAGATGTCCCCAACCCCCCCAAGATGTCCCCAAGGACCCCCTAGATGTCCCCAATGACTCCTTAGATGACCCCAATGACCCCTCGATAACCCCTCAATGTCCCCAAGACCCCCCTAGATGTCCCCAATGACCCCTTAGATGACGCCACTGACCCCTAGATGTCCTCAATGACCCCGTAGATGTCCCCAAGACCCCTCTAGATGTCCCCAATGACCCCTCAATGTCCCCAATGACCCCCAGATGTCCCCAATGACCCCTTAGATGACCCCACTGACCCCAGATGTCCCCAAGACCCCTCCAGATGTCCCCAATGACCCCTTAGATGTCCCCAATGACCCCTTAGATGATCCCAATGACCCCTTAGACGACCCCAATGACCCCTCGATGACCCCTCAGTGTCCCCTTGATGTCCCCAATGACCCCAGATGTCCCCAATGACCCCCTAGATGTCCTCAATGATCCCTTAGATGACCCCTAGATGTCCCCAATGACCCCTAGATGACCCCTAGATGTCCCCAATGACTCCTTAGACGACCTCAATGACCCCTCGATGACCTCTCAGTGTCCCCTTGATGTCCCCAAGACCCCCCAGATGTCCTCAATGACCCCCTAGATGACCCCTTATATGTCCTCAATGATCCCTAGATGACCCCCTAGATGTCCCCAACCCCCCCGATGTCCCCAATGACCCCTTAGATGACCCCAATGACCCCTCGGTGTCCCCCTGATGTCCCCAATGACCCCTTAGATGACCCCAATGACCTCTCAATGACCCCTCGGTGTCCCCCTGATGTCCCCAATGACCCCTGGATGTCCCCTACCCCCCCCAAGATGTCCCCAATGACCCCCAGATGTCCCCAATGACCCCTTAGATGACCCCACTGACCCCGGGTGTCCCCCCAGGGTGGCCGGGGAGCCCCTGTCCCCTGTCCCCTCGGCTCACTCCGGGGTGACCGCCGGGTCCCTCCTGCGGCTCCCGGTGACCCTCGGGGACCACGGGGACCTGGTCACCTGCGAGGCCACCAGCCCCGGCCTGGGGGTGACGGTCAGCGCCCAGCACACCCTCCTGCTGCGGCGTGAGTGCCACTGGGAGGGGACTGGGGGCCACTGGGAGGGACTGGGAGGGACTGGGAGGGACTGGGAGGGGACTGGGAGGGGATTGGGAGGGGACTGGGAGGGACTGGGAGGGGACTGGGAGGGGACTGGGAGGGGACTGGGAGGGACTGAGAGGGACTGGGAGGGACTGGGAGGGACTGGGAGGGGACTGGGAGGGACTGGGAGGGGACTGGGAGGGGACTGGGAGGGACTGGGAGGGACTGGGGGGGACTGGGAGGGACTGGGAGGGGACTGGGAGGGGATTGGGGGGCACTGGGAGGCACTGGGAGGGACTGGGAGGGGATTGGAGGGGACTGGGAGGGACTGGGAGGGGATTGGAGGGGACTGGGTGTTACTGGGAGGCACTGGGAGCTACTGGTTTGGCTCTTTTGGGTTACTGGGGGTTACTGGAGTCACTGGAGTTACTGGGAGGCACTGGGAGTTACTGGTTTGGCTCTTTTGGCTTACTGGGGGTTACTGGGAGGCACTGGAGCTACTGGTTCGGTTCTTTTGGGTTACTGGGGTTCTACTGGGAGTCACTGGGAGTTACTGGGAGGCACTGGGAGCTACTGGTTTGGCTCTTTGGGGTTACTGGGAGTTACTGGTTCGGGGTCTCGGGGTTGCGGGGGGTCCCCGGTGGGTAACTGGTGGTTACTGGTGGTTACTGGTGCCAGACGCGCCCCAGTTCGAGGGGGGGGGGAGGGGAGGTGGTGGTGCGGGAGCACGAGGGCGTCGAGCTGCCCCCTCGGGGTCCGCGCCCACCCCCCCCTCGAGAGCTGCAACTGGAGCCTCGGCGGCCCGCCCCCTGCTCCCCGGTCAGCACTGGGAGGGGACTGGGAGGGACTGGGAGGGGATTAGGGGGGATTGGGAGGGGATTGGGGGGCACTGGGAGGGGATTGGGGGGGACTGGGAGGGGCTGGGAGGCGATTAGAGGGCACTGGGAGGGGTCTGGGAGGTACTGGAAGGGGATTGAGGGATACTGGGAGGGGATTGGGGGGCACTGGGAGGCACTGGGAGGGGATTGGGGGACACTGGGAGGGACTGGGAGGGGATTAGGGGGCACTGGGAGGCATTGGGAGGGGATTGGGGGACACTGGGAGGCACTGGGAGTGGACTGGGAGGCACTGGGAGTGGGTAAGGGTCACTGGAGGCACTGGGAGGGACTGGGAACCGATTAGGTGTCACTGGGAGGCACTGGGAAGGGATTGGGAGGGAATTAGGGGACACTGGGAGGGGACTGGGGGGACTGGGAGGGGATTAGGAGGCACTGGGAGGGACTGGGAGGGGATTAGGGGGCACTGGGAGGGGATTAGGGGGCACTGGGAGGGGTCTGGGAGGTACTGGGAGGGGATTGAGGGATATTGGGGGGCACTGGGAGGGACTGGGAGGGGATTGAGGGGCACTGGGAGGCGATTGGGGGGCACTGGGAGGGGATTGGGGGGGACTGGGAGGGACTGGGAGGGGATTAGTGGGCACTGGGAGGGGTCTGGGAGGTACTGGGAGGGGATAGAGGGATACTGGGAGGCACTGGGAGGGGATTGGGGGACACTGGGAGGGACTGGGAGGGGATTAGGGGACACTGGGAGGGGACTGGGAGGGACTGGGAGGGGACTGGGAGGGACTGGGAGGGAACTGGGAGGGGACTGGGAGGGGACTGGGAGGGGACTGGGGGGGACTGGGAGGGGACTGGGAGGCACTGGGTGGGGATTATGGGGCACTGGGAGTGAACTGGGGGGCACTGGGAGGGCACTGGGAGGAGTCTGGGGAGACGCTGGGTGCATCCCTCGGTGTTGCTGGTCCGGACTGGTCTGTACTGGTCCATACTGGTCCATACTGGTCCATACTGGTCCATACTGGTCTGTACTGGTGCGTGGCAGGCGCCTCCCCCCGGCTGCGCGTGGGCCCCGGGCCGGCCCTGGCCATCGGCAACGTGTCCCGCGGCGACGCCGGCACCTACGGGCTGAGCTGCCGCAACCCTGAAGGGGTTAACCACACCAGCCTCCGCCTCCGAGTGCTCTGTGAGACCTATAGGCGCCTATAGGGACCTATGGAGACTATAGGGACTCATAGGGAACCATAGAGACCATAGGGACCCATAGACCCTGAAGGGGTTAACCACACCAGCCTCCGCCTCCGAGTGCTCTGTGAGACCTATAGGGGCCTATAGAGACCTATAGAGACCATAGGGGCCCATAGGGAACCATAGAGACTCATAGGGAACCATAGAGATTCATAGGGAGCCATAGAGACCATAGGGAGCCATAGATCCTGAAGGGGTTAACCACACCTGCCTCCGCCTCCGAGTGCTCTATGAGACCTATAGGCGCCTATAGGGACCTATGGAGACCATAGGGGCCCATAGGGAACCATAGAGACCCATAGAGACTCATAGGAAACCATAGAGACCATAGGCAGCCATAGAGACCATAGGGATCCGTAGATCCTGAAAGGGTTAACCACACCAGCCTCCGCCTCCGAGTGCTCTGTGAGACCTATAGGGACCTATAGAGACCATAGGGACCCATAGAGACCCATAGAGACTTATAGGGAACCATAGAGACTCATAGGGAGCCATAGAAACCATAGGGAGCCATAGACCCTGAAGGGGTTAACCACACCTGCCTCCGCCTCCGAGTGCTCTATGAGACCTATAGGGGCCTATAGGGACCTATAGAGACTATAGGGACCCATAGGGAACCATAGAGACCCATAGAGACTCATAGGGACCCATAGAGACTCATAGGGAGCCATAGAGACCATAGGGAGCCATAGACCCTGAAGGGGTTAACCACACCTGCCTCCGCCTCCGAGTGCTCTATGAGACCTATAGGCGCCTATAGGGACCTATGGAGACCATAGGGGCCCATAGGGAACCATAGAGACCCATAGAGACTCATAGGAAACCATAGAGACCATAGGCAGCCATAGAGACCATAGGGATCCATAGACCCTGAAGGGGTTAACCACACCAGCCTCCGCCTCCGAGTGCTCTATGAGACCTATAGGCGCCTATAGGGACCTATGGAGACCATAGGGGCCCATAGGGAACCATAGAGACCCATAGAGACTCATAGGAAACCATAGAGACCATAGGCAGCCATAGAGACCATAGGGATCCATAGATCCTGAAGGGGTTAACCACACCAGCCTCCGCCTCCGAGTGCTCTGTGAGACCTATAGGTGCCTATAGGGACCTATAGAGACCATAGGGGCCCATAGGGAACCATAGAGACCCGTAGAGACTCACAGGGAACCATAGAGAGCCATAGGCAGCCATAGAGACCATAGGGAGCCATAGACCCTGAAGGGGTTAACCACACCAGCCTCTGCCTGCGCGTCCTCTGTGAGACCTATAGGGGCCTATAGGGACCTATAGAGACTATAGGGGCCCATAGGGAACCATAGAGACCCATAGAGACTCATAGGGAACCATAGAGACTCATAGGGAGCCATAGAGACCATAGGGAGCCATAGACCCTGAAGGGGTTAACCACACCAGCCTCTGCCTGCTCGTCCTCTGTGAGACCTATAGGGGCCTATAGGGACCTATAGAGACTATAGAGGCCATAGGGAACCATAGGGGACCATAGGGAGCCATAGAGACCGCATAGGAATCTATAGGGAACCGTAGTGCCCATAGAGACCCATAGGGACCCATAAAGCCCATAGGGAGCCACAGGGACCTATAGGGCCCCATAGGGAATCATGGGGCCCCATAGAGACCCATACAGAGCCATAGAGACCCCATAGAGAGCCCATAGGGACCCATAGACCCTATAGAGACCCCATGGAGACCTGTAGTGCCTGTAGGGAGTCATAGGGCCCCATAGAGCCCACAAGGAGCCATAGGGACCCATAGGGAGCCACATGGTACGGGGTATGGGACCCATAGGGACTCATGGGGAGCCATAGCGACCGATAGACCCCATAGAGGCCCCATAGGGACCTATAGGCCCCCTAAGCTGCCCCCCTTGCCCCCCCCCCCAGACCCGCCGTCGATCGTTTGGGCTCCCGACCCCGTGGTGGTTGACGAGGGCGGCGCCGCCGAGCTGCTGTGCCGGGTCGAGGGGAACCCCCTGCCCCCCAACTGCCTGCGCTGGGCGCGCCTGGTGAGGCCCTAGGGGGCGCTATAGGGGCTCTATGGGGCTCTATGGGGTCTCAATGGGGTCTCTGTGGGGTCTCTATGGGTTCTCTATGGGGTCTCTGTGGGGTCTCTGTGGGGTCTCTGTGGGGGCTCTGTGGGGGCTCTATGGGGTCTCTGTGGGGTCTCTGTGGGGTCTCTATGGGGTCTCTATGGGTCTCTGTGGAGGCTCTATGGGGTCTCTATGGGGTCTCTATGGGGTCTCTGTGGGGTCTCTATGGGTTCTCTATGGGGTCTCTGTGGGGTCTCTGTGGGGTCTCTGTGGGGGCTCTGTGGGGGCTCTATGGGGTCTCTATGGGGTCTCTATGGGGTCTCTATGGGTCTCTGTGGAGGCTCTATGGGGTCTCTATGGGGTCTCTATGGGGCTCTATGGGGTCTCTGTGGGGTCTCTATGGGGTCTCTATGGGTCTCTATGGGTTCTCTATGGGGTCTCTGTGGGGTCTCTGTGGGTTCTCTATGGGTCTCTATGGGTTCTCTATGGGTTCTCTATGGGTCTCTATGGGTTCTCTATGGGGTCTCTGTGGGGTCTCTATGGGGTCTCTATGGGGCTCTATGGGTCTCTATGGGGTCTCTATGGGGTCTCTGTGGGGTCTCTGTGGGGTCTCTATGGGGTCTCTATGGGCTCTATGGGGTCTATGGGGTCTCTATGGGTCTTTGTGGGGTCTCTATGGGGTCTCTGTGGGGTCTCTGTGGGGTCTCTATGGGGTCTCTATGGGGTCTCTATGGGTCTCTGTGGGGTCTCTATGGGGTCTCTGTGGGGTCTCTGTGGGGTCTCTATGGGGTCTCTATGGGCTCTATGGGGTCTATGGGGTCTCTATGGGTCTTTGTGGGGTCTCTATGGGGTCTCTGTGGGGTCTCTGTGGGGTCTCTATGGGGTCTCTATGGGGTCTCTATGGGTCTCTGTGGGGTCTCTATGGGGTCTCTGTGGGGTCTTTGTGGGGTCTCTATGGGGTCTCTGTGGGGTCTCTGTGGGGTCTCTATGGGGTCTCTATGGGGCTCTATGGGGTCTCTGTGGGGTCTCTGTGGGGTCTCTGTGGGGTCTCTATGGGGTCTCTGTGGGGTCTCTATGGGGTCTCTATGGGGTCTCTGTGGGGTCTCTGTGGGTCTCTATGGGTCTCTATGGGGTCTCTGTGGGGTCTCTGTGGGGTCTCTATGGGGTCTCTATGGGGTCTCTATGGGGTCTCTGTGGGGTCTCTATGGGGTCTCTATGGGTCTCTGTGGGGTCTCTATGGGGTCTCTGTGGGGTCTCTGTGGGGTCTCTATGGGGTCTGTGGGGTCTCTGTGGGGTCTCTATGGGGTCTCTGTGGGGTCTCTGTGGGGTCTCTATGGGGTCTCTATGGGGTCTGTGGGGTCTCTATGGGGTCTCTATGGGGTCTCTGTGGGGTCTCTGTGGGGTCTCTATAGGGTCTCTGTGGGGTCTCTGTGGGGTCTCTATGGGGTCTCTGTGGGGTCTCTATGGGGTCTCTATGGGTCTCTGTGGGGTCTCTATGGGGTCTCTATGGGGCTCTATGGGGTCTCTGTGGGGTCTCTGTGGGGTCTCTGTGGGGTCTCTATGGGGTCTCTGTGGGGTCTCTGTGGGGTCTCTATGGGGTCTCTGTGGGGTCTCTATGGGGTCTCTGTGGGGTCTCTGTGGGGTCTCTATGGGGGCTCTATGGGGTCTATGGGGTCTCTATGGGGTCTCTATGGGGTCTCTGTGGGGTCTCTATGGGGTCTCTATGGGTCTCTGTGGGGTCTCTATGGGGTCTCTGTGGGGTCTCTGTGGGGTCTCTATGGGGTCTGTGGGGTCTCTGTGGGGTCTCTATGGGGTCTCTGTGGGGTCTCTGTGGGGTCTCTATGGGGTCTCTATGGGGTCTCTGTGGGGTCTCTGTGGGGTCTCTATGGGTCTCTATGGGGTCTCTATGGGGTCTCTGTGGGGTCTCTATGGGTCTCTATGGGGTCTCTGTGGGGTCTCTGTGGGGTCTCTATGGGGTCTGTGGGGTCTCTGTGGGGTCTCTATGGGGTCTCTGTGGGGTCTCTATGGGGTCTCTACGGGGTCTCTATGGTCTCTATGGGGTCCCTATAGGGTCTCCATAGGGTCTCTCTAGGGTCCGTGTGGCGTGTCCCCCGCAGGTGGAGGCCCAGGAGGTCCCCGTTCCCGTCGCGGGGTCCCTGGTCCCCGGGGTGGGGGGGGGGGCGGTGGCCTTGGGGCGGCTGGGGGTGGCGGCCGCCGGGAGGGACGTGGGGGGCAGCTACGAGTGTCGCGTCGACACGGGGGTCCCCCCCCCGGCCAGGGCTGTGCTGCGACTGGTGGTGAGATGTGAGTGGCACTGGGAGGCACTGGGAGCTACTGGGAGGGGATTGGAAGGGACTGGGAGGCACTGGGAGGCACTGGGAGGGCACTGGGAGGGGATTGGAGGGGGCTGGGAGGGCGCAGGGAGGCACTGGGATGGACTGGGAAGGACTGGGAGGCAGTGGGAGGGCACTGGGAGGGGAATGGGAGGGACTGGTTGGGGAGTGGGAGGGACTGGGAGGCACTGGGAAGGGATTGGGAGGCACTGGGATAGAGAGGGAGAGCACTGGGAGGGACTGGGAGGGCACTGGGAGGGGAATGGGAGGGACTGGTTGGGGAGTGGGAGGGACTGGGAGGGAGTGGGAGGCACTGGGATAGAGTAGGAGGGCACTGGGAGGGACTGGGAATCACTGGGAGGGCACTGAGAGGGACTGGGAATCACTGGGAGGGCACTGGGATACACTGGGAGGGCACTGGGATACACTGGGAGGGCACTGGGAGGGACTGGGAACCACTGGGAGGGCACTGGGAGGGACTGGGAGGGCACTGGAAGGCACTGGGATAGAGTGGGAGGGCACTGGGAGGGACTGGGAATCACTGGGAGGGACTGGGAATCACTGGGAGGGCACTGGGATACACTGGGAGGGCACTGGGAGGGACTGGGAGGGCAGTGGGAGCTACTGGGATGGGACTGGGGGTTACTGGGAGGGCCCTGGGGGTTACTGGGAGGGCACTGGGTGGTCACTGGGGGTTACTGGGAGGGCCCTGGGAGTTACTGGGAGGCACTGGGGGTTACTGGGAGGGCACTGGGTGGTCACTGAGGGTTACTGGGAGGGCACTGAGGGTTACTGGGAGGGCCCTGGGGGTTACTGGGAAGGTACTGGGGCTTACTGGGAGCACTGGTTTCAGACCCCCCCGAGGTGGAGGCGGGGCCGTCGGCGGTGCTGGTGGCCCCCGGGGGGGACTCGGGGCGGCTGCGGTGCCGGGCGAGGGGCGTCCCCCCCCCCCTCCTCACCTGGGAGCTCCGCGGGCGGCCCCTGGCGCCCCAGCACGGCAGGTGCCACACTGGGAGGGACTGGGAGCCACTGGGAGCCACTGGGAGGGACCGGAAAGCCACTAAACCCAATGGGGATGGACGAAACCCAACTGGGACCCCCGAACTGGGGTCAACTGGGAGGAACTGGGGTCAACTGGGAGGGACTGGGAGGGACTGGGGTCAACTGGGAGGAACTGGGAGCTACTGGGAGGAACTGGGCTCAACTGGGAGGAACTAGGGTGAACTGGGAGTTACTGGGAGCCACTGGGAGGGACCAGAAAGCCACTAAACCCAATGGGGATGGACGAAACCCAACTGGGACCCCCGAACTGGGGTCAACTGGGAGGAACTGGGGTCAACTGGGAGGGACTGGGAGGGACTGGGGTCAACTGGGAGGGACTGGAAAGCGACTAAACCCAATGGGGATGGACGAAACCCAACTGGGACCCCTGAACTGGGGTCAACTGGGAGGAACTGGGAGCTACTGGGAGGAACTGGGGTCAACTGGGAGCTACTGGGAGGAACTGGGGTCAACTGGGAGCTACTGGGAGGGACTGGGAGCTACTGGGAGGGACTGGGAGGGACCAGAAAGCCACTAAACCCAATGGGGATGGACGAAACCCAACTGGGACCCCCTAACTGGGGTCAACTGGGAGTTACTGGGAGGAACTGGGAGGAAATGGGGTCAACTGGGAGGAACTGGGGTCAACTGGGAGGAACTGGACTCAACTGGGAGGAACTAGGGGGAACTGGGAGTTACTGGGAGCCACTGGGAGGGACTAGAAAGCGACTAAACCCAATGGGGATGGACGAAACCCAACTGGGACCCCCGAACTGGGGTCAACTGGGAGGGACTGGGAGCTACTGGGAGGGACTGGGAGCTACTGGGAGGGACCGGAAAGCCACTAAACCCAATTGGGATCAACGAAACCCAACTGGGACCCCCGAACTGGGGTCAACTGGGAGGAACTGGGAGCTACTGGGAGGAACTGGGGTCAACTGGGAGCTACTGGGAGGAACTGGGGTCAACTGGGAGGGACTGGGAGCTACTGGGAGTTACTGGGAGCCACTGGGAGGGACCGGAAAGCGACTAAACCCAATTGGGATGGACGAAACCCAACTGGGACCCCCGAACTGGGGTCAACTGGGAGGAACTGGGGTCGACTGGGAGTTACTGGGAGGAACTGGGAGATACTGGGGTCAACTGGGAGGAACTAGGGTCAACTGGGAGGAACTGGGAGCCACTGGGAGGGACCGGAAAGCCACTAAACCCAATTGGGATCAACGAAACCCAACTGGGACCCCCAAACTGGGGTCAACTGGGAGGGACTGGGAGCTACTGGGAGGAACTGGGAGCCACTGGGAGGGACCGGAAAGCCACTAAACCCAATTGGGATCAACGAAACCCAACTGGGACCCCCGAACTGGGGTCAACTGGGAGGAACTGGGAGCTACTG
Organism: Phaenicophaeus curvirostris; assembly: GCF_032191515.1. NCBI lineage: Eukaryota > Metazoa > Chordata > Aves > Cuculiformes > Cuculidae > Phaenicophaeus > Phaenicophaeus curvirostris. Next base: position 90,100 of record NW_027206925.1, read on the forward strand.
GGAGGAACTGGGGTCAACTGGGAGGAACTGGGAGCTACTGGGAGGAACTGGGGTCAACTGGGAGGAACTGGGGTCAACTGGGAGGGACTGGGAGCTACTGGGAGGGACCGAAAAGCCACTAAACCCAATGGGGATGGACGAAACCCAACTGGGACCCCTGAACTGGGGTCAACTGGGAGGAACTGGGGTCGACTGGGAGTTACTGGGAGGAACTGGGAGATACTGGGGTCAACTGGGAGGAACTAGGGTCAACTGGGAGGAACTGGGAGCCACTGGGAGGGACCGGAAAGCCACTAAACCCAATTGGGATCAACGAAACCCAACTGGGACCCCCAAACTGGGGTCAACTGGGAGGGACTGGGAGCTACTGGGAGGAACTGGGGTCAACTGGGAGGAACTGGGGTCAACTGGGAGGGACTGGGGTCAACTGGGAGGAACTGGGGTCAACTGGGAGGGACTGGGAGCTACTGGGAGGAACTGGGGTCAACTGGGAGGAACTGGGGTCAACTGGGAGGGACTGGGAGCTACTGGGAGGGACCGAAAAGCCACTAAACCCAATTGGGATTGATGAAACCCAACTGGGACCCCTGAACTGGGGTCAACTGGGAGGAAATGGGGTCAACTGGGAGGAACTGGGGTCAACTGGGAGGGACTGGGAGCTACTGGGAGGGACTGGGAGCCACTGGGAGGGACCGGAAAGCCACTAAACCCAATTGGGAGGGACGAAACCCAACTGGGACCCCCGAACTGGGGCCAACTGGGAGGAACTGGGAGTTACTGGGAGGAACTGGGGTCAACTGGGAGGGACTGGGAGCTACTGGGAGGGACTGGGAGCTACTGGGAGCCACTGGGAGCCACTGGGAGGGACCGGAAAGAGACTAAACCCAATGGGGATTGACGAAACCCAACTGGGACCCCCGAACTGGGGTCAACTGGGAGGGACTGGGAGCTACTGGGAGGAACTGGGGTCAACTGGGAGGAACTGGGAGCTACTGGGAGGAACTGGGGTCAACTGGGAGGAACTGGGGTCAACTGGGAGGGACTGGGAGCTACTGGGAGGGACCGAAAAGCCACTAAACCCAATTGGGATTGATGAAACCCAACTGGGACCCCTGAACTGGGGTCAACTGGGAGGAAATGGGGTCAACTGGGAGGAACTGGGGTCAACTGGGAGGGACTGGGAGCTACTGGGAGGGACTGGGAGCCACTGGGAGGGACCGGAAAGCCACTAAACCCAATTGGGAGGGACGAAACCCAACTGGGACCCCCGAACTGGGGTCAACTGGGAGGAACTGGGAGTTACTGGGAGGAACTGGGGTCAACTGGGAGGGACTGGGAGCTACTGGGAGGGACTGGGAGCTACTGGGAGCCACTGGGAGGGACCGGAAAGAGACTAAACCCAATGGGGATTGACGAAACCCAACTGGGACCCCCGAACTGGGGTCAACTGGGAGGGACTGGGAGCTACTGGGAGGAACTGGGGTCAACTGGGAGCTACTGGGAGCTACTGGGAGCTACTGGAAACCAACTAAACACAATTGGGATCAACGAAACCCAACTGGGTCCCCTGAACTGGAGTTAACTGGGAGGAACTGGGAGTTACTGGAAGCTACTGGGATGAACTGGGATCAACAGCTGGGGCCAACTGGGAGCAACTGGGGTCAAACAAAGCCAACTGGAGTCAACTGGGAGCTACTGGGATGAACTGGGATCAACACCTGGGGCCAACTGGGAGCTACTGGGAGCAACTGGGGTCAACCAAAGCCAACTGGAGTCAACTGGAATGAACTGGGATCAACACCTGGGGTCAGCCCAAGCCAACTGGGAGCTACTGGGATGAACTGGGATCAACACCTGGGGCCAACTGGGAGCTACTGGGGTCAACTGGAGTCAACCAGTCCCAGTTCCATCCCAGTCCCACTCCAGCCCCGCTCCCAGTTCCTCCCAGTCCCCAAACTGGTTCCAACCCCCCCCCTTCCAGATTCCAGTTCCACCAGTATGCGGAGGGGCCCTGGACCAGTTCCACCCTCACTGTCTCCAACCTCACCCTGGACCGAGCTCGGCTGCGCCACCAGTTCCGCTACTGGGACCAGTACGGGAGCCGCCCCCGGCACCAGTATCGCAACTGGAACCAGCTGGAAGAGGACTGGGACTGGGAGGAAAATCGGAACCGGAGCCTCGGGACCTTCGACTGCGTCGCCCACAACCCCCTCGGCACCAGCCGGCGCCGCCTCCAGCTCCGGCTCGCTGGTGGGGCACTGGGAGGGGACTGGGAGGGACTGGGAGGGGACTGGGAGGGACTGGGAGGGGACTGGGAGGGACTGGGAGGGGATTGAGGGGGACTGGGAGGGACTGGGAGGGGACTGGGAGGGGACTGGGAGGGACTGGGAGGGGACTGGGAGGGACTGGGAGGGAATTGAGGGGGACTGGGAGGGACTGGGAGGGGACTGGGAGGGGACTGGGAGGGACTGGGAGGGGACTGGGAGGGGACTGGGAGGGACTGGGAGGGACTGGGAGGGACTGGAGGGGACTGGGAGGCACTGGGGGTTACTGGGATGTATCTATGGAGTCACTGGGGGTTACTGGGAGGCACTGGGGGTTACTGGGCTGGGTCTGTGGAGTTACTGGGAGGGGACTGGGACGGCCTGGGACATACTGGGAGGCACTGGGATGTACTGGGAACCCCTTTGCCCCCCTCCCCAGACCCTCCGGACCCCCCCCAGGAGCTGCGGGTGTCGAGCGTGACCCCCACGTCCCTCAGTCTGAGCTGGACCCCCGGCTTCGACGGGGGGCTGCCCCAGAGCTTCCTCGTCAGGTGAGGAGACCCCCCCGGAGACCCCAAACCCCAGGGGGTGGACCCCAAAAATCCAGGAGGAACCTTGAGAACCTCAAGGAGACCCCAAAAAACCTCAAAAAGATCCAAAATCTCATGGTTTTACCTCAAAAAATCCATGAGGAACCTTGAGAACCTCAAGGAGACCCCAAAAAACCTCAAGGAGACCCCAAAAAACCTCAAAAAGACCCAAAATCTCATGGTTTTACCTCAAAAAATCCATGAGGAACCTTGAGAACCTCAAGGAGACCCCAAAAAAACTCAAAAAGATCCAAAGTCTCATGGTTTTACCTCAAAAAATCCATGAGGAACCTTGAGAACCTCAAGGAGACCCCAAAAAACCTCAAAAAGATCCAAAATCTCATGGTTTTACCTCAAAAAATCCATGAGGAACCTTGAGAACCTCAAGGAGACCCCAAAAAACCTCAAGGAGACCCCAAAAAACCTCAAAAAGACCCAAAATCTCATGGTTTTACCTCAAAAAATCCATGAGGAACCTTGAGAACCTCAAGGAGACCCCAAAAAAACTCAAAAAGATCCAAAGTCTCATAGTTTTGCCTCAAAAAACCCTTGAGGAACCTTGAGAACCTCAAGGAGACACCAAAAAAACCTCAAAAAGACCCAAAATCTCATGGTTTTCCCTCAAAAAATCCATGAGGAACCTTGAGAACCTCAAGGAGACGCCAAAAAACCTCAAGGATACCCAAAATCTCATGGTTTCCCGCCAAAAACCCCTCCATTTCCGGTGTGACTTCCGGTTTGGCCGCTCACTTCCGGTTTCTCCTCCCCCCTCCCCTTAGCGCTCGAGGCCCCGGAGCGCCGCCCCCCCTCGTGGCCCCCGGCCCCGCCCTCACCCTGGGGGGGCTACTTCCGGCCACGGCCTATGACGTCACCGTGCGGGGCCGCAATGCGCGCGGGGACAGCGCGGCTTCCGGCGTCCGCGTCGTCACTTCCGGTGAGGACCGGAAGTGCGGTGGAAAAGGCGGGAAACGCGGCGTCGGAGGGGGAGAGGGGAAGGAAACGAGGCGGAAGGGAGGTGGAAGTGGGGGTCTACGAACCGGAAGTGGGGGGTTAAGAGCGGAAGTGGCCCCGGAAATGACGCCCAGGGTTGAGTATTGGAAGGAGGGGGGCGTGGGGAGGCCGGAAGTGGGTGCTTGGAAGCCGGAAGTGGGTGCTTGGAAGCCGGAAGTGGGCCTCTGGAAGCCGGAAGTGGACGGCGAGGAAGGGGAAGTGGAAGGGGAAATGCACAAAAGTGGGGGGGGGGAGGGCAGGGAGGAGCCGGAAGTGACGTCATAAACCTGGAGTTCCTTTTTTTTTCCCGCCCCCCCCCAGAGCTGCCCGAGGAGCCCTCGGGGCCACAGGGGGAGGGGCGGCGGCCGGCACCGCCCCCACCGGGTGAGTGAACTGGGAGGCACTGGGAGGGGGCTGGGAGGGACTGGGATGGACTGGGAGGGGATTGGGAGGGGATTGGGAGGCACTGGGGGGCACTGGGAGGGGATTGGGGGACACTGGGATGGACTAGGAGTCACTGGGAGGGCACTGGGATGGACTGGGAGGGGATTGGGGGGCACTGGGATGGACTGGGAGGGGATTGGGAGGGACTGGGATGGACTGGGAGGGGACTGGGAGGCACTGGGATGGACTGGGAGGGGATTGGGAGGCACTGGGGGGAACTTGGAGGCGACTGGGAGGGACTGGGATGGACTAGGAGTGACTGGGAGGGGACTGGGATGGACTGGGAGGGCACTGGGAGGGACTGGGAGGGACTGGGATGGACTGGGAGGGCACTGGGAGGGGATTGGGAGGGACTGGGATGGACTGGGAGGGCACTGGGAGGGACTGGGATGTACTGGAAGGGGGCTGGGTGGGACTTGGATGGTCTGGGACTCACTGGGAGGGCACTGGGAGGGACTGGGAGGGACTGGGATGGACTGGGAGGGCACTGGGAGGGGATTGGGAGGCACTGGGAGGGGACTGGGTGGCACTTGGATAGACTGGGACTCACTGGGAGGGCACTGGGAGGCACTGGGATGGACTGGGACTCACTGGGAGGGGATTCAGGAGCACTGGGAGTCACTGGGAGGGCACTGGGAGGGACTGGGAGGCACTGGGAGGCACTGGTGGGGTCCATGGAGGGGGGTGGGGGGGCTCTGGGTCCCTATAGGAGAGATTCTTGGGGGGTCTAGGGGTCCCCTCCCCATTTTTTGGGGTCCCCCCTCATTTTTTTGGGGTCCCCTCTCATTTTTTTGGGGTCCCCCCTCATATTTTGGGGTCCACACCCTATTTTTTGGGGTCCCTCCTCATTTTTTGGGGACCCCCCTCATTTTTTTGGGGTCCCCCTCAATTTTTGGGGTCCCCCCTCAATTTTTGGGGTCCCCCTCCCCATTTTTTGGGGTCCCCCCTCAATTTTTGGGGTTCCCCCCCCCTCTTTCTCTCTCCCCGCAGCCCCCTCCCCCCCCCCCGTGCTGACCTGGGGGCTGGTGGCCCTGGGGGCGCTCCTGGTAGCCCTGGGGCTGGGGGGGGGAGGGGCCCTTTGGTGGCGCCTCCGAGGGGGGGGCCCCAAAAGTGGGGAGGGGGGGGACACCCCCAAAAACGAGGTGGGGGAAGGAGGAGGAGGAGCCGCCCCCCCAAACCAGTATGAGACCGTGGGGGCTCCCAGTGAGAGCCTGGAGGTAAGGGGGGGGCACTGGGAGGGACTGGGAGGGGAGGGGGGGGGTACTGGGAGGGGACTGGGAGCACTGGGAGGGGACTGGGAGGGGAGTGGGAGGGACTGGGAGGGACTGGGAGGGGACTGGGAGGGACTGGGAGGGACTGGGAGGGACTGGGGGGGACTGGGAGGGACTGGGAGGGGACTGGGAGGGACTGGGAGGGACTGGGAGGGGACTGGGAGGGACTGGGAGGGGACTGGGAGGGACTGGGAGGGACTGGGAGGGGACTGGGAGGGGACTGGGAGGGACTGGGAGGGGACTGGGAGGGGACTGGGAGGGGACTGGGAGGGACTGGGAGGGGACTGGGAGGGGACTGGGAGGGGACTGGGAGGGACTGGGAGGGGACTGGGAGGGACTGGGAGGGGACTGGGAGGGGACTGGGAGGGACTGGGAGGGACTGGGAGGGACTGGGAGGGACTGGGAGGGGATTGGGGAGCACTGGGAGCACTGGGAGGCACTGGGAGCCCTGGTCTCTCCCCCCAGCTGAGCTCCGTGGGCTCCTGGCCCCTCCCCTACGATGACGTCACCGAGTGGGGGGGCTACGAGGAGGTGAGGGGTGACCCCAAAATCCCAAGATTTCCCCCCAAAATGTGGGATTTGACCCAAAATCTTCGGATTTTACCCCAAAATGTTCGAGGTTTGCCCTGAAATTTGTGAATTGACCCCAAATTTTCGGGTTTTGCCTCAAAATCTAAGGGTTTGACCCCAAAATCTGAGGCTTTGACCCCCAAATTCAAGGCTTTCACCCCAAAATCCTGAGGTTTCACCCCAAAATCTGGGATTTGACCCAAAATCTTTGGATTTTACCCCAAAATGTTCGAGGTTTGCCCTGAAATTTGTGATTTGACCCAAAATCTTTGGGTTTTGCCTCAAAATCTAAGGGTTTGACCCCAAAATCTGAGGCTTTGACCCCGAAATTCAAGGTTTTCACCCCAAAATCCTGAGGTTTCACCCCAAAATCTGGGATTTGACCCAAAATGTTTGGATTTAACCCCAAAATATTTGAGGTTTGCCCTGAAATTTGTCATTTGACCCAAAATCTTCAGGTTTTGCCTCAAATTCTAAGGGTGTGACCCCAAAATCTGAGGCTTTGACCCCCAAATTCAAGGTTTTCACCCCAAAATCCTGAGGTTTCACCCCAAAATCTGGGATTTGACCCAAAATCTTTGGATTTTACCCCAAAATGTTTGAGGTTCGCCCTGTAATTTGTGATTTGACCCAAAATCTTCGGGTTTTGCCTCAAATTCTAAGGGTTTGACCCCAAAATCTGAGGCTTTGACCCCCAAATTCAAGGTTTTCACCCCAAAATCCTGAGGTTTCACCCCAAAATCTGGGATTTGACCCAAAATGTTTGGATTTAACCCCAAAATATTTGAGGTTTGCCCTGAAATTTGTCATTTGACCCAAAATCTTCAGGTTTTGCCTCAAATTCTAAGGGTGTGACCCCAAAATCTGAGGCTTTGACCCCCAAATTCAAGGTTTTCACCCCAAAATCCTGAGGTTTCACCCCAAAATCTGGGATTTGACCCAAAATCTTTGGATTTTACCCCAAAATGTTTGAGGTTCGCCCTGAAATTTTTGATTTGACCCAAAATCTTCGGGTTTTGCCTCAAATTCTAAGGGTTTGACCCCAAAATCTGAGGCTTTGACCCCCAAATTCAAGGTTTTCACCCCAAAATCCTGAGGTTTTACCCCAAAATCTGGGATTTGACCCAAAATCTTTGGATTTTACCCCAAAATGTTCGAGGTTTGCCCTGAAATTTGTGATTTGACCCAAAATCTTCGGGTTTTGCCTCAAAATCTAAGGGTTTGACCCCAAAATCTGAGGCTTTGACCCCCAAATTCAAGGTTTTCACCCCAAAATCCTGAGGTTTTACCCCAAAATCTGGGATTTGACCCAAAATCTTTAGGTTTTGCCCCAAAATTTGAGGGTTTGACCCCAAAATCCTGAATTTTACCCCAAAATCTTGGCCTTTTTACCCAAGATCTGGGGTTTGACCCCAAAATCTGGGAATTTTACCCCAAAATCCTGGGGGTTTGACCCAAAATCTGAGGTTTTCACCCCAAAATCCTGGGGTTTGGCCCTAAAATCCAGAATTTTTACTTAAAATCTGAGGTTTTCAACCCAAAATCGGGATGTTTCACCGAAAAATATTGGAATTTTATCCAAAATCCTGGGTTTTACACCCAAAATATTGTTTCTTTTTATCAAAAATTAGAATTTTTATCCAAAATCTGGATTTTTCAGCCCAGAATGTGGAATTTTCACCCTAAAATCTGATTTTTAACCTCAAATTTTGTGTTTTTACCCCAAAATCCTGGGTTTTGACCCCAAAATCTGAGGCTTTGACCTCAAAATCCAAGTTTTACCCCCAAAAATTTGTGATTTCACCCCAAAATCCAAGATTTTGACCCAAAATTCTGGGGTTTGACCCCAAAATCTGGGATTTTCACTCAAAAATTATGATTTTAACCCAAAATCTACTTTTTTTCAAACCAAAATTAGGAAATTTTACTCCAAAATTGTGAGTTTTTCCCCCAAAAACTAAAAGTGAAAATTTCGTGGAGATTTTGGGTCTAAAAAGCAAAATTTTGGGGTCCTGGGATGGATTTTGGGTTGAAAAAGCACAATTTTGGGTTGAAAAAGCACAAATTTGGGTCAAAAAAGCAAAATTTTGGGTCCCCCGGTGGATTTTGGGTTGAAAAAGCTCGATTTTGGGTCAGAAAAGCAAAATTTTGAGTCGAAAAAGCACAATTTTTGGGTCCCCCAGTGGATTTTGGGTTGAAAAAGCTCAATTTTGGGTCAAAAAAGCACAAATTTGAGTCGAAAAAGCACAATTTTTGGGTCCTGGAATGGATTTTGGGATGAAAAAGCTCAATTTTGGATCAAAAAAGCAAAATTTTGAGTCAGAACCCCACAGTTTTGGGTCAAAAAAGCAAAATTTTGGGGTCCTGGGGTGGATTTTGGGTTGAAAAAGCTCAATTTCGGGTCAAAAAAGCAAAATTTTGAGTCGAAAAAGCACAATTTTTGGGTCCTGGGGTGGATTTTGGGTTAAAAAAGCACAATTTTGAGTAGAAAAAGCACAAATTCAGGTCAAAAAAACAAAATTTTGGGTCCCCCAGTGGATTTTGGGGTGAAATGGGAGTATTTTGGGTTGAAAAAGCTCGATTTTGGGTCAAACCCCACAATTTTGGGTCAAAAAAGCAAAATTTTGGGGTCCCGAGGTGGATTTTGGGGTGAAAAGGGACCATTTTGGGTTGAAAAAGCACAATTTTGAGTCAAAAAATCAGGATTTTTGGGTTCAAGGGTGGATTTTGGGGTGAAACGAGACCATTTTGGGTTGAAAAAGCACAATTTTGGGTTGAAAAACTACAATTTTGGGTCAAAAGAGCAAAATTTTGGGGTCCTGGGGTGGATTTTGGGGTGGAATGGGACCGTTTTGGGTTGAAAAAGCACAATTTTGAGTCAAAAAATGAGGATTTTTGGGTTCAAGGGTGGATTTTGGGGTGAAACAAGACCATTTTGGGTCAAAAAAGCACAATTTTGAGTCAAACCCCCACAATTTTGGGTCAAAAGAGCAAAATTTTGGGGTTCTGAGGTGGATTTTGGGGTGAAATGGGACCATTTTGGGTTGAAAAAGCACAATTTTGGGTCAAAAAATCAGGATTTTGGGGTTCAAGGGTGGATTTTGGGGCGAAACAGGAGCATTTTGGGTCATAAAAGCACAATATTGAGTTAAAAAACCACGATTTTGGGTCAAAAAAGCAAAATTTTGGGATCCTGGGGTGGATTTTGGGGTGGAATGGGACCATTTTGGGTTGAAAAAGCACAATTTTGAGTCAAAAAATCAGGATTTTTGGGTTCAAGGGTGGATTTTGGGGTGAAACGAGACCATTTTGGGTCGAAAAAGCACAATTTTGGGTTGAAAAGCCAAATTTTAAGTAAAAAAATCAGGATTTTTGGATTTGGGGGTGAAGCAGGGTAATTTTGAGTCTAAAACTCACCATTTTGGGGTCCCCCCCCACTAACACCCCCCCCTCTCCCCACAGGTGCCCCCCCCCCCTCGTGACCCCCCAGGGGGAGCTGGTGTGACCCCTCCCCCCCAATAAACTCCGCCCCCTAATGACGTCACAGCCTCTAATGAGCTTTAATTGGGGGGGGGCAGTTTCCAGTTGGAACCAGTTTCCTCCCAGTATGGCAGCCCCAGCCCCAGTTTCAGGCTCTGGTCCCTCCCAGTCCCTCCCAGTGCCTCCCAGTCCCAAAAAGACCATCAAGACCTCCAAGGTCTCCAAGATGACCACCATGATGACCTCCAAACCCCTTTAAATGACCATGGTGACCACCAAGACCCCTTGAATGACCCCCAAGACCCCTTGAATGACCTCCAAAGCCCTTTAAATGACCATGATGGCCACCAAGACCCCCATGATGACCACCAAGATCCCTTGAATGACCTCCAAAGCCCTTTAAATGACCATGGTGATCACCAAGACCCCTTGGATGACCACCAAGACCCCCATGGTGAACTCCAAACCCCTTCAAATGACCATGATGACCACGAAGACCCCCATTATGATGTCCAAGACCCCCATGATGATCTCCAAACCCCTCTAAATGACCATGATGACCACCAAGACCCCCATGATGGCCACCAAGACCCCTTGAATGACCACCAAGACCCCTTGAATGACCTCCAAACCCCTTTAAATGACCATGGTGGCCTCTAAGACCTCCGTGATGACCTCCAAGACCCTTTAAATGACCATGATGGCCTCTAAGACCCCCGTGATGACCTCCAAGACCCCCATGATGACCTCAAACCTCTTTAAATGACCATGATGGCCACCAGGACCACCATGATGACCTCCAAACCCCTTTAAATGACCATGGTGACCAACAAGACCCCTTGAATGACCTCCAAACCCCTTTAAATGACCATGGTGACCACCAAGACCCCCATGATGACCACCAAGACCCCTTGAATGACCTCCAAACCCCTTTAAATGCCCATGATGGCCACCAAGACCCCTTGGATGACCACCAAGACCCCTTGAATGACCACCAAGACCCTTTTAAATGACCATGATGACCACCAAGACCCCTATTATGATATCCAAGATCCTCATGATGACCACCGAGACCCCTTAAATGACCACCAAGACCCCTGTGATGACCACCAAGACCCCTTGAATGACCTCCAAACCCCTTTAAATGCCCATGATGGCCACCAAGACCCCTTGGATGACCACCAAGACCCCTTGAATGACCACCAAGACCCTTTTAAATGACCATGATGACCACCAAGACCCCTATTATGATCTCCAAGATCCTCATGATGACCACCGAGACCCCTTAAATGACCACCAAGACCCCTGTGATGACCACCAAGACCCCTTGAATGACCACCAAGACCCCTTTAAATGACCATGATGACCACCAAGACCCCTTAAATGACCACCAAGACCCCCATGATGACCTCCAAACCCCTTTAAATGACCATGGTGACCACCAAGACCCCTTGAATGACCTCCAAACCCCTTTAAATGACCATGATGACCACGAAGACCCCCATTATGATCTCCAAGACCCCCATGATGATCTCCAAACCCCTTTAAATGACCATGATGGCCACCAAGACCCCCGTGATGATCTCCAAGACCCCTGTGATGACCACCAAGACCCCTTCAATGACTTCCAAACCCCTTTAAATGACAATGATGGCCACCAAGACCCCTTGAATGACCACCAAGACCCCTTGAATGACCTCCATACCCCTTTAAATGACCATGGTGACCACCAAGACCACCATGATGACCACCAAGACCCCTTGAATGACCTCCAAACCCCTTTAAATGACCATGGTGACCACCAAGACCCCCATGATGACCACCAAGACCCCTTGAATGACCTCCAAACCCCTTTAAATGCCCATGATGGCCACCAAGACCCCTTGGATGACCACCAAGACCCCTTGAATGACCTCCAAACCCCTTTAAATGACCATGATGGCCACCAAGATCCCCATGATGACCACCAAGACCCCTTTAAATGACCATGATGACCACCAAGACCCCTTGAACGACCACCAAGACCCCCATGAATGACCTCCAAACCCCTTTAAATGCCCATGATGACCACCAAGGCCCCCATGATGACCACCAAGACCCCTTGAATGATCTCCAAACCCCTTTAAATGACCATGGTGACCACCAAGATCCCCATTATGATCTCCAAGACCCCCATGATGACCACCAAGACCCCGTGATGACCTCCAAGACCCCTTGAATGACCTCCAAACCCCTTTAAATGACCATGGTGACCACCAAGACCCCTGTGATGACCACCAAGACCCCTTGAATGACCACCAAGACCCCTTGAATGACCTCCAAACCCCTTTAAATGACCATGATGGCCACCAAGACCCCTTGAATGACCACCAAGACCCCCATGAATGACCTCCAAACCCCTTTAAATGACCATGATGACCACCAAGAAGACCACTGAGCTTTTATTGAGGGGGGACGCTCAACGTGGTGGGTCCCCCCCGCCTCGTCGGCCATCTTGGGGGTCCCCCCTCTCCATTTTGGGGGGGGGGGGGGGGTCACTCCTCCCCCTGCCACCAGTGGTAGAGCTGGTCCCCCAGGATCCCCGTGTAGGTCATCACGGCCTCGGACCCCCTGGCGTAGGCGTCTCTGGGAGGGGGTCGAACAGGGGGGTCCCCAGGTCGATATGACCCCGGAGACCCCATGTGACGTCATAGTGACGTCATCGTGACGTCACAGGGGGAGAGGGAGGAGTCAGGAACTCACTGGATCCGTTCTTGAGCCGCTTGGAGGTTGAGGCCCCCTAAGAAGTTCCGGAGCTTGGAGAAGGCATCGGCGGGGCTGGGGGTGTCGGGGGGGGCGGCGGCCGCTGTGGGAGGGGGGAGAAAGGGGGTGAGAGGCCACGGAGTGGGGCGGGACGCCCCCAAAATGGGTCGAAATGCCCCAAAATGGGTCAAAACACACAAAAAAAATGGAATTTGGGCACCAAAAAGGGGTCAAAACACCCCAAAAATGGACCTTGGGCACCAAAAAGGGGTCAAAACACCCCAAAAACGGACCTTGGGCACCAAAAAATGGGTCAAAACACCCCAAAATGGACCTTGGGCCCCAAAAAGGGGTCAAAACACCCCAAAAATGGACATCGGTGACCAACAAGGGGTCAAAACACCCCAAAAATGGACCTTGGACACCGAAAATGGGTCAAAACACCCCAAAAACGGACCTTGGGCCCCAAGAATGGGTCAAAACACCCCAAAAATGGACCTTGGGCACCAAAAAAGGGGTCCAAACACCCCAAAAATGGGTCAAAACACCCCAAAAATGGAGCTTGGGCCCCAAAAAGGGGTCAAAACACCCCAAAAATGGACATAGGTGACCAAAAAGGGGTCAAACACCCCTAGAAATGGGTCAAAACACCCCAAAAATGGACCTTGGACACCGAAAATGGGTCAAAACACCCCAAAAAGGGGTCAAAACACCCCCAAAAGGGTCAAAACACCCCAAAAATGGACCTTGGGCACCAAAAAGGGGTCCAAACACCCCAAAAATGGGTCAAAACACCCCAAAAATGGACCTTGGGCCCCAAAAAGGGGTCAAAACACCCCAAAAATGGACCTTGGGCCCCAAAAATGGGTCAAAACACCCCAAAAATGGACCTTGGGCACTAAAAAGGGGTCCAAACACCCCAAAAATGGGTCAAAACACCCCAAAAATGGACCTTGGGCACCAAAAAAGGGGTCCAAACACCCCCAAAATGGGTCAAAACACCCCAAAAATGGACCTTGGGCCCCAAAAAGGGGTCAAAACACCCCAAAAATGGGTCAAAACACCCAAAAAATGGAGCTTGGGCACCAAAAATCGGTCAGAACACCCCAAAAAATGGACCTTGGTCACCAAAAAGGGGTCAAAACACCCCAAAAACGGACCTTGGACACCAAAAAGGGGTCCAAACACCCCAAAAATGGACCTTGGGCACCAAAAATGGGTCAAAACACCCCAAAAATGGACATAGGTGACCAAAAAGGGGTCAAACACCCCTAGAAATGGGTCAAAACACCCCAAAAATGGACCTTGGACACCGAAAATGGGTCAAAACACCCCAAAAAGGGGTCAAAACACCCCCAAAAGGGTCAAAACACCCCAAAAATGGAGCTTGGGCCCCCAAAATGGGTCAAAACACCCCAAAAATGGACCTTGGGCACCAAAAAGGGGTCAAAACACCCCAAAAATGGACCTTGGCTACAAGAAACTGGAGGTTTTGGGGTGTTTTGGGTGCTGGGAGGGGGGGATTGGGGGGGGCGGTGGGTTTTGGGGTGATTTAAGGGGCTTTTGGGGCTTTTGGGGGGGGTTGAAGTGATTTGAGGGGTTTTGGGGTGGGGGGGCAGTGGATTTTGGGGTGAATTTGTGGGGTTTTGGGGTGCGGGGGGGGGGTCTCACCCAGTCCCAGCAGCAGCAGCAGCGTCGCCGCCGTCGTTTTGGGGTGCATGGCCTGGGGGGGGGGGGGCAAAAGTGAGAAGAGGGGGCCCCAAAATCCTAAATGCACCCAATTCACCCCAAAATCCTCTGCCCCCCCCACCCCAAAACCCCAAAAATCGCTTCAACCCCCCCAAAAGCCTCAAAATCCAGAGAATTCACCCCAAAAATCAGTGCCCCCCCCACCCCAAAACCCCTCAAATCCCTTCAAACCCCTCCAAAAGCCCCAAAATCCATGGAATTCACCCCAAAAACCACTGCCCCCCCACCCCAAAACCCCTCGAATCGCTTCAAACCCCCCAAAAGCCCCAAAATCCAGAGAATTCACCCCAAAAATTGCTGCCTCCCCCCCCAAAACCCCTCAAATTGCTTCAAAAGCCCCAAAATCAACAGGATTCACCCCAAAACTGCTGCCCCCCCACCCCAAAACCCCTCAAATCGCTTCAAACCCCCCAAAAGCCCCAAAATCCAGAGAATTCACCCCAAAAATCGCTGCCTCCCCCCCAAAACCCCTCAAATCGCTTCAAAAGCCCCAAAATCCAGAGAATTCACCCCAAAACTGCTGCCCCCCCACCCCAAAACCCCTCAAATCACTTCAAAAGCCCCAAAATCCAGAGAATTCACCCCAAAACTGCTGCCCCCCCACCCCAAAACCCCTCAAATCGCTTCAAACCCCCCCCAAAGCCCCAAAATCCAGAGAATTCACCCCAAAAATCGCTGCCTCCCCCCCCAAAACCCCTCAAATTTCTTCAAAAGCCCCAAAATCAACAGGATTCACCCCAAAAATCGCTGCCCCCCCACCCCAAACCCCCTCAAATCGCTTCAAAAGCCCCAAAATCCAGAGAATTCACCCCAAAACTGCTGCCCCCCCACCCCAAAACCCCTCAAATCACTTCAAAAGCCCCAAAATCCAGAGAATTCACCCCAAAAATCGCTGCCCCCCCACCCCAAAACCCCTCAAATCGCTTCAAACCCCCCCAAAAGCCCCAAAATCCAGAGGATTCACCCCAAAAATCGCTGCCCCCCCCCCCCACCTTCACCTTCGCTCCCGGCCTCTCCCTCCCCTCCCCCCCCCCGAACCCCCCTATTTATAAAGGGGGGGGAGGGGGGGGGCGGATCCAGGGGAGGAGGGGGTCAAAGTCCGAGGAGGGGGGAAGGGGGGGGGGTCAAGGGGCAGGTTTGGGGTGAAAAGAGCCAATTTTGGGGCTTTGAGCCAATTTTGAGGCGTTTTGATCGATTTGGGGACTTTTTTATCAATTTTTTGAAGTTATTTTAACCCTTTTGGGGCGTTTTGATCCAATTTGGTGGTTTTTGAGCCCATTTTGGGGCGTTTTGAGCCATTTTGGGGCATTTTGACCCATTTTAGGGCGTTTTGAGCCCATTTTAACCCAATTTGTGGCTTTTTGACCCATTTTAGGGCGTTTTGAGCCCATTTTAACCAAATTTGGTGTATTTTGAGACCATTTTGGGGCGTTTTGACCCATTTTGGGGCGGTTTGACCCATTTTAGGGCGTTTTGAGCCCATTTTAACCCAATTTGTGGCTTTTTGACCCATTTTAGGGCGTTTTGAGCCCATTTTAACCAAATTTGGTGTATTTTGAGACCATTTTGGGGCGTTTTGACCCATTTTGGGGCGGTTTGACCCATTTTAGGGCGTTTTGAGCCCATTTTAACCCAATTTGTGGCTTTTTGACCCATTTTAGGGCGTTTTGAGCCCATTTTAACCAAATTTGGTGTATTTTGAGCCCATTTTGGGGCGTTTTGAGCCATTTTGGGGCGGTTTGACCCATTTTAGGGCGTTTTGAGCCCATTTTAACCCAATTTGTGGCTTTTTGACCCATTTTAGGGCGTTTTGAGCCCATTTTAACCAAATTTGGTGTATTTTGAGCCCATTTTGGGGCGTTTTGAGCCATTTTGGGGCGTTTTGACCCATTTTAGGGCGTTTTGAGCCCATTTTAACCCAATTTGTGGCTTTTTGACCCATTTTAGGGTATTTTGAGCCCTTTTTAACCAAATTTGGTGTATGTTGAGACCATTTTGGGGCATTTTGACCCATTTTAGGGCGTTTTGAGCCCATTTTAACCAAATTTGGTGTATTTTGAGCCCATTTTGGGGCCTTTTGAGCCATTTGGGGGCGTTTTGACCCATTTTAGGGCGTTTTGAGCCCATTTTAACCAAATTTGGTGTATTTTGAGACCATTTTGGGGCGTTTTGACCCATTTTGGGGCGTTTTGACCCATTTTAGGGCGTTTTGAGCCCATTTTAACCCAATTTGTGGCTTTTTGACCCATTTTAGGGCGTTTTGAGCCCATTTTAACCAAATTTGGTGTATTTTGAGACCATTTTGGGGCGTTTTGAGCCATTTTGGGGCGGTTTGACCCATTTTAGGGCGTTTTGAGCCCATTTTAACCCAATTTGTGGCTTTTTGACCCATTTTAGGGCGTTTTGAGCCCATTTTAACCAAATTTGGTGTATTTTGAGCCCATTTTGGGGCGTTTTGACCCATTTTGGGGCGTTTTGACCCATTTTAGGGCGTTTTGAGCCCATTTTAACCCAATTTGTGGCTTTTTGACCCATTTTAGGGTATTTTGAGCCCTTTTTAACCAAATCTGGTGTATTTTGAGACCATTTTGGGGCATTTTGAGCCATTTTGGGGCGTTTTGACCCATTTTAGGGCGTTTTGAGCCCATTTTAACCAAATTTGGTGTATTTTGAGACCATTTTGGGGCATTTTGAGCCATTTTGGGGCGTTTTGACCCATTTTAGGGCATTTTGAGCCCATTTTAACCCAATTTGGGGCGTTTTCAGCCCATTTTGGGGCATTTTGATCCATTTTGAGGAGTTTTGAGCTCATTTTAGGATTTTTTTACCCATTTTGGGGGGTTTTGACCCAATTCGAGGTGTTTTGATCCCATTTTAGGGCGTTTTGAACCCATTTTGGGGCGTTTTGATCGATTTTGCGGCGTTTTGACCCAATTTGGTGTGTTTCGAGTCCATTTTGGGGCCTTTTGAGCCTTTTTAAGATGTTTTGAGCTGGTTTTGGGGGGTTTTGACCCAATTTGAGGAGTTTTGACCCAATTTGTTGGGTTTTGAGTCCATTTTGGGGGCATTTTGAGCCAATTTGGGGCGGTTTTCTTCATTTTGGGGCATTTTTATCAATTTTTTGAGCTATTTTAGCCCTTTTGGGCCTTTTGGGGCATTTTGACCCATTTTAGGGCGTTTTGAGCCATTTTAAGGTGTTTTGAGCTAATTTTGGGGATTTTTGACCCGATTTGGAGCATTTTGACCCATTTTAGGGCATTTTAACCCCATTTTGGGGCGTTTTGACCCAATTTGGTGGTTTTTGAGTCCATTTTGGGGGCATTTTGAGCTAATTTGGGGCATTTTTCTCCATTTTGGGGCATTTTTATCAATTTTTTGGATTATTTTAGCCCTTTTGGGGCATTTTGACCCATTTTAGGGCGTTTCGAGCCCATTTTGGGGAGTTTTGACCCATTTTGGTGTCTTTGGAGCCTATTTGGGGGCGTTTTTATCAATTTTTTGAGTTCTTTTAGCCCTTTGGGGGCATTTTGACTCATTTTGGGGCATTTTTATCATTTTTTTGAGTTCTTTTCGCCCTTTTGGGGCATTTTGACTCATTTTGGGGCGTTTTTATCAGTTTTTTTGAGTTTTTTTAGCCCTTTTGGGGCATTTTGACTCATTTCGGGGCATTTTGACCCGTTTTGGGGTGTTTTGAGCCCATTTTAGGGTGTTTTGAACCCGTTTTGGGGCTTTTTAACCTCATTTTGGGGAGTTTTGAACCATTTTGGAGCATTTTGACCCATTTTAGGGCGTTTTAACCCCATTTTGGGGCGTTTTGACCCAATTTGGTGGTTTTTGAGTCCATTTTGGGGGCATTTTGAGCTAATTTGGGGCATTTTTCTCCATTTTGGGTCATTTTTATCAGTTTTTTGAATTATTTTAGCCCTTTGGGGGCATTTTGACCCATTTTAGGGCGTTTTGAGCCCATTTTGACCCATTTTGGGGAGTTTTGACCCATTTTGGTGTCTTTGGAGCCTATTTGGGGGCGTTTTTATAAATTTTTTGAATCATTTTAGCCCTTTTGTGGCATTTTAACTCATTTTGGGATGTTTTTATCTTTTTTTTTGAGTTCTTTTAGCCCTTTTGGGGCATTTTGACTCATTTTGGGGCATTTTGACCCATTTTGGGGCGTTTTGAGCCATTTTAAGGTGTTTTGAGCCCATTTTAGGGTGTTTTGAACCCCTTTTGGGGCTTTTTAACCTCATTTTGGGGAGTTTTGACCCATTTTGGGGCATTTTGACCCATTTTGGGGATTTTTGACCCCGTTTTGGGGCGTTTTGACCCAATTTGGTGGGTTTTGAGTCCCTTTTGGGGGCATTTTGAGCCAATTTGGGGCATTTTTATCCTTTTTTTGAATTATTTTATCCCTTTTGGGGCATTTTGACCCATTTTAGGGCTTTTCGAGCCCATTTTGACCCATTTTGGGGTGTTTCGAGCCCATTTTGGGGAGTTTTGACCCATTTTGATGCATTTTGAGTCCATTTTGGGGCGTTTTTATCAATTTTTTTGAGTTTTTTTAGCCCTTTTGGGGCATTTTGACTCATTTTGGGGCATTTTTATCAATTTTTTTGAATTATTTTAGCCCTTTTGGGGCATTTTGACTCATTTTGGGGCATTTTGACCCATTTTGGGGCGTTTTGAGCCATTTTAAGGTGTTTTGAGCCCATTTTAGGGTGTTTTGAACCCATTTTGGGGCTTTTTGAGCTAATTTTGGGGATTTTTGACCCGATTTGGAGCATTTTGACCCATTTAAGGGCGTTTTAACCCCATTTTGGGGCGTTTTGACCCAATTTGGTGGTTTTTGAGTCCATTTTGGGGGCATTTTGAGCTAATTTGGGGCATTTTTCTCCATTTTGGGGCATTTTTTATCAATTTTTTGAATTATTTTAGCCTTTTTGGGGCATTTTGACTCATTTTGTGGCGTTTTAATCAATTTTTTGAATTATTGCAGCCCTTTTGGGGCATTTTGACTCATTTTGGGGCATTTTTATCAATTTTTTGAGTTCTTTTAGCCCTTTTGGGGCATTTTGACTCATTTTGGGGCATTTTTATCAATTTTTTGAGTTCTTTTAGCCCTTTTGGGGCATTTTGACTCATTTTGGGGCATTTTTATCAATTTTTTGAGTTCTTTTAGCCCTTTTGGGGCATTTTGACTCTTTTTGGGGCATTTTTATCAATTTTTTGAATTATTTTAGCCCTTTTGGGGCATTTTGACTCATTTTGGAGTGTTTTTATCAATTTTTTGAGTTATTTTAGCCCTTTTGGGGCATTTTGACTTATTTTGTGGCGTTTTTATCAATTTTTTTGAATTATTTTAGCCCTTTTGGGGCATTTTAACTCATTTTGGGGTGTTTTTATCAATTTTTTTGAGTTCTTTTAGCCCTTTTGGGGCATTTTGACCCATTTTGGGGCGTTTTGACCCATTTTAGGACATTTTGAGCCCATCTTGACCCATTTCAGAGCGTTTCGAGCCCCTTTTTGGAGCTTCCGAGCCCATTTTTGAGGGTTTTGACCCGTTTCGTGGTGGTTTAGACCCATTTATTGAGGTTCCTCAGGACTCATTGAGGTTCCTCAAGGGCTATTGAGGTTCCTCAAGGATCCTTGAGGTTCTCCTAGAGGTTTATTGAGGTTCCTCAAGAGATTATTGAGGTTCCTCAAGGCTCATTGAGGTTCCTCAAGGATCCTTGAGGTTCTCCTAAAGGTTTATTGAGGTTCTTCTAAAGGTTTATTGAGGTTTTTGAGGTTCCTCAAGGGCTATTGAGGTTCCTCAAGGATCCTTGAGGTTCTCCTAGAGGTTTATTGAGGTTCTTCAAGGATTATTGAGGTCCCTTCAAAGCTTTATTGAGGTTTTTGAGGTTCCTCAAGGGATTATTGAGGTTCCTCAAGCCTCATTGAGGTTCCTCAAGGATCCTTGAGGTTCTCCTAGAGGTTTATTGAGGTTCCTCAAGGGTTCTTGAGGTTCTTCAAGGCTTGTTAAGGTTCTTTTGAAGGTTTATTGATGTTCCTCAAGAGATTATTGATGCTCTTCAAGAATTATTGAGGTTCTTCTAAAGGTTTATTGAGGTTTTTGAGGTTCCTCAAGGGATTATTGAGGTTCCTCAAGGGCTATTGAGGTTCCTCAAGGATCCTTGAGGTTCTCCTAGAGGTTTATTGAGGTTCCTCAAGAGATTATTGAGGTTCCTCAAGGCTCATTGAGGTTCCTCAAGGATCCTTGAGGTTCTCCTAAAGGTTTATTGAGGTTCTTCTAAAGGTTTATTGAGGTTTTTGAGGTTCCTCAAGGGCTATTGAGGTTCCTCAAGGATCCTTGAGGTTCTCCTAGAGGTTTATTGAGGTTCTTCAAGGATTATTGAGGTCCCTTCAAAGCTTTATTGAGGTTTTTGAGGTTCCTCAAGAGATTATTGAGGTTCCTCAAGGGCTATTGAGGTTCCTCAAGGATCCTTGAGGTTCTCCTAGAGGTTTATTGAGGTTCCTCAAGGGTTCTTGAGGTTCTTCAAGGCTTGTTAAGGTTCTTTTGAAGGTTTATTGATGTTCCTCAAGAGATTATTGATGCTCTTCAAGAATTATTGAGGTTCTTCTAAAGGTTTATTGAGGTTTTTGAGGTTCCTCAAGGGATTATTGAGGTTCCTCAAGGGCTATTGAGGTTCCTCAAGGATCCTTGAGGTTCTCCTAAAGGTTTATTGAGGTTCCTCAAGAGATTATTGAGGTTCCTCAAGGCTCATTGAGGTTCCTCAAGGATCCTTGAGGTTCTCCTAAAGGTTTATTGAGGTTCTTCTAAAGGTTTATTGAGGTTTTTGAGGTTCCTCAAGGGCTATTGAGGTTCCTCAAGGATCCTTGAGGTTCTCCTAGAGGTTTATTGAGGTTCTTCAAGGATTATTGAGGTCCCTTCAAAGCTTTATTGAGGTTTTTGAGGTTCCTCAAGGGATTATTGAGGTTCCTCAAGCCTCATTGAGGTTCCTCAAGGATCCTTGAGGTTCTCCTAGAGGTTTATTGAGGTTCCTCAAGAGATTATTGAGGTTCCTCAAGGCTCATTGAGGTTCCTCAAGGATCCTTGAGGTTCTCCTAAAGGTTTATTGAGGTTCTTCTAAAGGTTTATTGAGGTTTTTGAGGTTCCTCAAGGGCTATTGAGGTTCCTCAAGGATCCTTGAGGTTCTCCTAGAGGTTTATTGAGGTTCTTCAAGGATTATTGAGGTCCCTTCAAAGCTTTATTGAGGTTTTTGAGGTTCCTCAAGGGATTATTGAGGTTCCTCAAGCCTCATTGAGGTTCCTCAAGGATCCTTGAGGTTCTCCTAGAGGTTTATTGAGGTTCCTCAAGGGTTCTTGAGGTTCTTCAAGGCTTGTTAAGGTTCTTTTGAAGGTTTATTGATGTTCCTCAAGAGATTATTGATGCTCTTCAAGAATTATTGAGGTTCTTCTAAAGGTTTATTGAGGTTTTTGAGGTTCCTCAAGGGATTATTGAGGTTCCTCAAGGGCTATTGAGGTTCCTCAAGGATCCTTGAGGTTCTCCTAGAGGTTTATTGAGGTTCCTCAAGAGATTATTGAGGTTCCTCAAGGCTCATTGAGGTTCCTCAAGGATCCTTGAGGTTCTCCTAAAGGTTTATTGAGGTTCTTCTAAAGGTTTATTGAGGTTTTTGAGGTTCCTCAAGGGCTATTGAGGTTCCTCAAGGATCCTTGAGGTTCTCCTAGAGGTTTATTGAGGTTCTTCAAGGATTATTGAGGTCCCTTCAAAGCTTTATTGAGGTTTTTGAGGTTCCTCAAGGGATTATTGAGGTTCCTCAAGCCTCATTGAGGTTCCTCAAGGATCCTTGAGGTTCTCCTAGAGGTTTATTGAGGTTCCTCAAGGGTTCTTGAGGTTCTTCAAGGCTTGTTAAGGTTCTTTTGAAGGTTTATTGATGTTCCTCAAGAGATTATTGATGCTCTTCAAGAATTATTGAGGTTCTTCTAAAGGTTTATTGAGGTTTTTGAGGTTCCTCAAGGGATTATTGAGGTTCCTCAAGCCTCATTGAGGTTCCTCAAGGATCCTTGAGGTTCTCCTAGAGGTTTATTGAGGTTCCTCAAGAGATTATTGAGGTTCCTCAAGGCTCATTGAGGTTCCTCAAGGATCCTTGAGGTTCTCCTAAAGGTTTATTGAGGTTCTTCTAAAGGTTTATTGAGGTTTTTGAGGTTCCTCAAGGGCTATTGAGGTTCCTCAAGGATCCTTGAGGTTCTCCTAGAGGTTTATTGAGGTTCTTCAAGGATTATTGAGGTCCCTTCAAAGCTTTATTGAGGTTTTTGAGGTTCCTCAAGGGATTATTGAAATTCCTCAAGCCTCATTGAGGTTCCTCAAGGATCCTTGAGGTTCTCCTAGAGGTTTATTGAGGTTCCTCAAGAGATTATTGAGGTTCCTCAAGGCTCATTGAGGTTCCTCAAGGATCCTTGAGGTTCTCCTAAAGGTTTATTGAGGTTCTTCTAAAGGTTTATTGAGGTTTTTGAGGTTCCTCAAGGGCTATTGAGGTTCCTCAAGGATCCTTGAGGTTCTCCTAGAGGTTTATTGAGGTTCTTCAAGGATTATTGAGGTCCCTTCAAAGCTTTATTGAGGTTTTTGAGGTTCCTCAAGGGATCATTGAGGTTCCTCAAGGGATCATTGACATTCCTCAAGCCTCATTGAGGTTCCTCAAGCCTCATTGAGGTTCCTCAAGGCATCATCGAGCTTCTTCTAACGGTTTTTTTTGAGCTTCTTGACGTTCCTCAAGCCTCGTTGACGTCCCCCGCCTCCTGCTGAGGTCCCTCCGGCCTTGGGGTGTCCTCCAGGTCGTGGGCTCCCTCCCAGAGGCGCCCCAGGTGCTGCCAGCGCCTGCGGAGCTCCTCGCCGTCGCGGTGGAGCCGCTTGCGGAGCTTGCGGCCGTAGGAGGCGCCGCGGTGGCGCAGCTCGGCCCAGCCCAGCTCCACGGTGGCCTTGGCGTCCGCCCCGTAGTCCAGGGCCCGGTGGCCCACGTCGGCCACCTCGTCACGAAGAGCCGAGCCCAGAAGGCGCAGACGCGTCCCCAGGGTCCTCACCCACAGCCTGAGCGGGGGGGGACAACCAGGGCCACCAAGTCACCACGGGGTGGGGTGGGTTGGGGGCTACCAGGGCCCTACGGGGACAGAGGGACCTCCTGGTGGCCACCAGGCCCCTGTGGGGCCAGGAGGTTCTCCTGGTGGCCACCAAACCCCTATGGGCCCTTGAGGTTCTCCTGGTGGCCACCAGCCCCCTATGGGTCCTATGGGTCCCTATGGGTCCCTATGGGTCCTTGAGGTTCTCCTGGTGGCCACCAACCCCCTGTGGGTCCTATAGGTCCACAAGGTTCTATGGGTCCCTATGGGTCCATGAGGTTCTCCTGGTGGCCACCAACCCCCTATGGGTCCCTATGGGTCCTATGGGTCCTCAAGGTTCTCTTGGTGGCCACCAGCCCCCTATGGGTCCCTATGGGTCCCTATGGGTCTATGAGGTTCTCCTAGTGGCCACCAACCCCCTATGGGTCCCTATGGGTCCACGAAGTTCTCCTGGTGGCCACCAACCCCCTATGGGTCCTATGGGTCCCTATGGGTCCTATGGGTCTCTATGAGTCCTTGAGGTTCTCCTGGTGGCCACCAGCCCCCTATGGGCCCTATGGATCCTATGGGTCCCTATGGGTCCATGAGGTTCTCCTAGTGGCCACCAACCCCCTATGGGTCCTATGGGTCCCTATGGGTCCTTGAGGTTCTCCTAGTGGCCACCAACCCCCTATGGGTCCCTATGGGTCCATGAGGTTCTCCTGGTGGCCACCAACCCCCTATGGGTCCCTATGGGTCCTTGAGGTTCTCTTGGTGGCCACCAACCCTCTATGGGTCCTATGGGTCCCTATGGGTCTTTATGAGTCCCTATGGGTCCTATGTGTCTCTATGAGTCCTTGAGGTTCTCCTGGTGGCCACCAACCCCCTATGGGTCCTATGGGTCCCTATGGGTCCTATGGGTCTCTATGAGTCCCTATGGGTCCTATGGGTCCCTATGGGTCCTTGAGGTTCTCCTGGTGGCCACCAAACCCCTATGGGTCCTATGGGTCCATGAGGTTCTCCTGGTGGCCACCAGGCCCCTATGGGTCCCTATGGGTCCCTATGGGTCCCTATGGGTCTTTATGAGTCCCTATGGGTCCTATGGGTCTCTATGAGTCCTTGAGGTTCTCCTGGTGGCCACCAACCCCCTATGGGTTCCTATGGGTCCCTATGGGTCCTTGAGGTTCTCCTGGTGGCCACCAAACCCCTATGGGTCCTATGGGTCCCTGTGGGTCCTTGAGGTTCTCCTGGTGGCCACCAACCCCCTATGGGTCCCTATGGGTCCTTCAGGTTCTCCTGGTGGCCACCAACCCCCTATGGGTCCCTATGGGTCCTTCAGGTTCTCCTGGTGGCCACCAACCCCTATGGGTCCCTATGGGTCCCTATGGGTCCTTGAGGTTCTCCTGGTGGCCACCAACCCCCTATGATCCCTATAGGTCCCTATGGGTCCCTATGGGTCCAGGAGACCCCTATGGGTCCATAGTGACCTCAGAGAACCCCCCCTCTTCTACCCCCCCCCCCAATTTTTGGGGTCCCCCCCCCTCATTTTTAGCCCCTACCCCCCATTTTTGGGGTCCTCCCATTCCCCCCCCCCCATTTTTGGGGTCCCCTCCCTATTTTCAGGGCCTCCCCCCCTCAATTTTTGGGGTCCCCCCCTCATTTTTAGCCCCCCCCCTCATTTTTGGGGTCCCCCCCCCTCCTTTAACCCCCCTATTCCCCCCCTTTCCTCATTTTTGGGGTCCCCTCCCCTATTTTTGGGGTCTCCCCCCCTCAATTTTTGGGGTCCCCCCTCCTTTAACCCCTCTATTCCCCCCCTTTCCTCATTTTTGGGGTCCCCCTCCTTATTTTTGGGGTCCCCCCTTATTTTTGGGGTCCCCCCTCAATGTTTGGGGTCACCCCCCTCATTTTTAGCCCTCCCCTCATTTTTGGGGTCCCCCCCATTTCAGGGTCTTCCCCCCTCAATTTTTGGGGTCCCCCCCCTTAACCCCCCTATCCCCTCCCTTTCCTCATTTTTGGGGTCCCCCCTATTTTCAGGGTCCCCCCCTCAATTTTTGGGGTCACCCCTCTCATTTTTAGCCCCCCTCATTTTTGGGGTCCCCCCTATTTTCGAGGTCCCCCCCTTATTTTCGGGGTCCCCCCTTATTTTTTGGGGTCCCCCCCTATTTTCAGGGTCCCCCCCTCAATTTTTGGGGTCACCCCCCTCATTTTTAGCCCCTCCCTCATTTTTGGG
Source organism: Phaenicophaeus curvirostris (assembly GCF_032191515.1). NCBI lineage: Eukaryota > Metazoa > Chordata > Aves > Cuculiformes > Cuculidae > Phaenicophaeus > Phaenicophaeus curvirostris. The sequence continues at coordinate 115,517 of NW_027206925.1, forward strand.
GTCCCTCCTATTTTCGGGGTCCCCCCTTATTTTTTGGGGTCCCCCCTTATTTTCAGGGTCCCCCCCTTATTTTTTGGGGTCCCCCCCTCATTTTCGGGGTCCCCCCCCTCACCTGATGCTCCCGAGGGTCTCGTTCAGGCCCCTCCCCCCCTCCAGGACCCCCCAAATCCCCTTATGGGGGGCGGGGGGGGGCGGCTCCACTTGGGGGGTCGGGGGGGGCTCAGCCCCACAGCCTGGGGGGAGGGGGGGGTCAGGCCTCCCAGTGCCTCCCAGTGCCTCCCAGTTCATCCCAGTCCCCTCCCAGTCCCTCCCAGTCCCTCCCAGTCCCCTCCCAGTCCCCTCCCAGTCCCCTCCCAGTCCCCTCCCAGTCCCTCCCAGTCCCTCCCAGTCCCTCCCAGTCCCCTCCCAGTCCCTCCCAGTCCCCTCCCAGTCCCCTCCCAGTCCCTCCCAGTCCCCTCCCAGTTCATCCCAGTTCATCCCAGTCCCCTCCCAGTTCATCCCAGTCACTCCCAGTGCTCCCAATAAGTCCCAGTCCCTCCCAGTCCTCCCAGTCCCTCCCAGTGCCTCCCAGTCCTCCCAATATGTCCCAGTCCCTTCCAGTTCTCCCAGTAAATCCCAGTACCTCCCAGTGCTCCCAGTAAATCCCAGTGCCTCCCAGTGATCCCCCCCGCCAGACTGTTTTGGGGTCCCCACTCCCTCCTCCCCAGTTTGGGGGCAACTTGGAGGCACTGGGAGGGGACTGGGAGGGACTGGGAGGGACTGGGAGGGGACTGGGAGGGACTGGGAGGGGACTGGGAGGGACTGGGAGGGGACTGGGAGGGACTGGGAGGGACTGGGAGGGACTGGGAGGGGACTGGGAGGGCACTGGGGGGGACTGGGAGGGACTGGGAGGGACTGGGAGGGACTGGGAGGGACTGGGAGGGACTGGGAGGGACTGGGAGGGGACTGGGAGGGGACTGGGAGGGGACTGGGAGGGACTGGGAGGGACTGGGAGGGGATTGGGAGGGGACTGGGAGGGGATTGGGAGGGGACTGGGAGGGGACTGGGAGGGACTGGGATGAACTGGGAGGGCACTGGGAGGGGACTGGGAGGGGACTGGGAGGGGACTGGGAGGGGACTGGGAGGGACTGGGAGGGACTGGGAGGGGACTGGGAGGGGACTGGGAGGGGATTGGGAGGGGACTGGGAGGGGACTGGGAGGGACTGGGATGAACTGGGAGGGCACTGGGAGGGGACTGGGAGGGGACTGGGAGGGGACTGGGAGGGGACTGGGAGGGACTGGGAGGGACTGGGAGGGACTGGGAGGGGACTGGGAGGGCACTGGGAGGGGACTGGGAGGGACTGGGAGGGACTGGGAGGGGACTGGGAGGGGACTGGGAGGGACTGGGATGAACTGGGAGGGCACTGGGAGGGACTGGGAGGCACTGGGAGGGGACTGGGAGGGACTGGGAGGGACTGGGAGGGACTGGGATGAACTGGGATGAACTGGGAGGGCACTGGGAGGGGACTGGGAGGGACTGGGAGGGACTGGGAGGGACTGGGAGGGACTGGGAGGGACTGGGATGAACTGGGATGAACTGGGAGGGCACTGGGAGGGACTGGGAGGGACTGGGAGGGACTGGGAGGGACTGGGAGGGGACTGGGAGGGACTGGGAGGGGACTGGGAGGGCACTGGGAGGGACTGGGAGGGCACTGGGAGGGGACTGGGAGGGGACTGGGGGGGACTGGGAGGGACTGGGAGGGCACTGGGAGGGACTGGGAGAGCACTGGGAGGGGACTGGGAGGGACTGGGAGGGACTGGGAGGGGACTGGGAGGGACTGGGAGGGACTGGGAGGGGACTGGGAGGGGACTGGGAGGGACTGGGAGGGACTGGGAGGGGACTGGGAGGCACTGGGATGAACTGGGAGGGCACTGGGAGGGACTGGGAGGGACTGGGAGGGACTGGGATGAACTGGGAGGGCACTGGGAGGGACTGGGAGGGGACTGGGAGGGACTGGGAGGGACTGGGAGGGGACTGGGAGGGGACTGGGAGGGACTGGGAGGGACTGGGATGAACTGGGATGAACTGGGAGGGCACTGGGAGGGACTGGGAGGGACTGGGAGGGGACTGGGAGGGACTGGGAGGGGACTGGGAGGGCACTGGGAGGGACTGGGAGGGGACTGGGAGGGACTGGGAGGGACTGGGAGGGACTGGGAGGGACTGGGATGAACTGGGATGAACTGGGAGGGCACTGGGAGGGACTGGGAGGGACTGGGAGGGACTGGGAGGGACTGGGAGGGGACTGGGAGGGACTGGGAGGGGACTGGGAGGGCACTGGGAGGGACTGGGAGGGCACTGGGAGGGGACTGGGAGGGACTGGGGGGGACTGGGAGGGACTGGGAGGGCACTGGGAGGGACTGGGAGAGCACTGGGAGGGGACTGGGAGGGACTGGGAGGGACTGGGAGGGGACTGGGAGGGACTGGGAGGGACTGGGAGGGGACTGGGAGGGGACTGGGAGGGACTGGGAGGGACTGGGAGGGGACTGGGAGGCACTGGGATGAACTGGGAGGGCACTGGGAGGGACTGGGAGGGACTGGGAGGGACTGGGATGAACTGGGAGGGCACTGGGAGGGACTGGGAGGGGACTGGGAGGGACTGGGAGGGACTGGGAGGGGACTGGGAGGGGACTGGGAGGGACTGGGAGGGACTGGGATGAACTGGGATGAACTGGGAGGGCACTGGGAGGGACTGGGAGGGACTGGGAGGGGACTGGGAGGGACTGGGAGGGGACTGGGAGGGCACTGGGAGGGACTGGGAGGGGACTGGGAGGGACTGGGATGAACTGGGAGGGCACTGGGAGGGACTGGGAGGGACTGGGAGGGGACTGGGAGGGACTGGGAGGGACTGGGAGGGACTGGGATGAACTGGGATGAACTGGGAGGGACTGGGAGGGACTGGGAGGGACTGGGATGAACTGGGATGAACTGGGAGGGCACTGGGAGGGACTGGGAGGGGACTGGGAGGGACTGGGAGGGACTGGGAGGGGACTGGGAGGGACTGGGAGGGCACTGGGAGGGACTGGGAGGGACTGGGAGGGGACTGGGAGGGACTGGGAGGGACTGGGAGGGCACTGGGAGGGACTGGGAGGGCACTGGGAGGGGACTGGGAGGGACTGGGAGGGACTGGGAGGGACTGGGATGAACTGGGAGGGCACTGGGAGGGACTGGGAGGGCACTGGGAGGGACTGGGAGGGCACTGGGAGGGACTGGGAGGGGACTGGGAGGGACTGGGAGGGGACTGGGAGGGACTGGGAGGGGACTGGGAGGGACTGGGAGGGACTGGGAGGGGACTGGGAGGACTGGGAGGGACTGGGAGGGACTGGGAGGGGACTGGGAGGGGACTGGGAGGGACTGGGAGGGGACTGGGAGGGACTGGGAGGGACTGGGAGGGACTGGGAGGGGGACTGGGAGGGGACTGGGAGGGGCACTGGGAGGGACTGGGAGGGACTGGGAGGGACTGGGAGGGACTGGGAGGGACTGGGAGGGGACTGGGAGGGGATTGGGAGGGGACTGGGAGGGGACTGGGAGGGACTGGGATGAACTGGGAGGGCACTGGGAGGGGACTGGGAGGGGACTGGGAGGGGACTGGGAGGGGACTGGGAGGGACTGGGAGGGACTGGGAGGGACTGGGAGGGGACTGGGAGGGCACTGGGAGGGGACTGGGAGGGACTGGGAGGGACTGGGAGGGGACTGGGAGGGGACTGGGAGGGACTGGGATGAACTGGGAGGGCACTGGGAGGGACTGGGAGGCACTGGGAGGGGACTGGGAGGGACTGGGAGGGACTGGGAGGGACTGGGATGAACTGGGATGAACTGGGAGGGCACTGGGAGGGGACTGGGAGGGACTGGGAGGGACTGGGAGGGACTGGGAGGGACTGGGAGGGACTGGGATGAACTGGGATGAACTGGGAGGGCACTGGGAGGGACTGGGAGGGACTGGGAGGGACTGGGAGGGACTGGGAGGGGACTGGGAGGGACTGGGAGGGACTGGGAGGGACTGGGAGGGCACTGGGAGGGACTGGGAGAGCACTGGGAGGGGACTGGGAGGGACTGGAGGGACTGGGAGGGGACTGGGAGGGACTGGGAGGGACTGGGAGGGGACTGGGAGGGGACTGGGAGGGACTGGGAGGGACTGGGAGGGGACTGGGAGGCACTGGGATGAACTGGGAGGGCACTGGGAGGGACTGGGAGGGACTGGGAGGGACTGGGATGAACTGGGAGGGCACTGGGAGGGACTGGGAGGGGACTGGGAGGGACTGGGAGGGACTGGGAGGGGACTGGGAGGGGACTGGGAGGGACTGGGAGGGACTGGGATGAACTGGGATGAACTGGGAGGGCACTGGGAGGGACTGGGAGGGACTGGGAGGGGACTGGGAGGGACTGGGAGGGGACTGGGAGGGCACTGGGAGGGACTGGGAGGGGACTGGGAGGGACTGGGATGAACTGGGAGGGCACTGGGAGGGACTGGGAGGGACTGGGAGGGGACTGGGAGGGACTGGGAGGGACTGGGAGGGACTGGGATGAACTGGGATGAACTGGGAGGGACTGGGAGGGACTGGGAGGGACTGGGATGAACTGGGAGGGCACTGGGAGGGACTGGGAGGGGACTGGGAGGGACTGGGAGGGACTGGGAGGGGACTGGGAGGGACTGGGAGGGCACTGGGAGGGACTGGGAGGGACTGGGAGGGGACTGGGAGGGACTGGGAGGGACTGGGAGGGCACTGGGAGGGACTGGGAGGGCACTGGGAGGGGACTGGGAGGGACTGGGAGGGACTGGGAGGGACTGGGATGAACTGGGAGGGCACTGGGAGGGACTGGGAGGGCACTGGGAGGGACTGGGAGGGCACTGGGAGGGACTGGGAGGGGACTGGGAGGGACTGGGAGGGGACTGGGAGGGACTGGGAGGGACTGGGAGGGGACTGGGAGGGACTGGGAGGGACTGGGAGGGACTGGGAGGGGACTGGGAGGGACTGGGAGGGACTGGGAGGGACTGGGAGGGACTGGGAGGGACTGGGAGGGGACTGGGAGGGACTGGGAGGGGAGTGGGAGGGGAGTGGGAGGGACTGGGAGGGACTGGGAGGGACTGGGATGGGGGACTGGGAGGGGAGTGGGAGGGACTGGGAGGGGAGTGGGAGGGGACTGGGAGGGACTGGGAGGGACTGGGAGGGACTGGGAGGGACTGGGAGGGGAGTGGGAGGGGACTGGGAGGGACTGGGAGGGGACTGGGAGGGACTGGGAGGGACTGGGAGGGACTGGGAGGGGACTGGGAGGGGACTGGGAGGGACTGGGAGGGGACTGGGAGGGACTGGGAGGGGACTGGGAGGGACTGGGAGGGACTGGGAGGGACTGGGAGGGGACTGGGAGGGACTGGGAGGGGACTGGGAGGGGACTGGGAGGGACTGGGAGGGACTGGGAGGGACTGGGAGGGGACTGGGAGGGACTGGGAGGGGACTGGGAGGGACTGGGATGAACTGGGAGGGGACTGGGAGGGACTGGGAGGGACTGGGAGGGACTGGGAGGGGACTGGGAGGGACTGGGAGGGGACTGGGAGGGACTGGGAGGGACTGGGAGGGGACTGGGAGGGACTGGGAGGGGACTGGGAGGGGACTGGGAGGGACTGGGAGGGACTGGGAGGGACTGGGAGGGGACTGGGAGGGACTGGGATGAACTGGGAGGGGACTGGGAGGGACTGGGAGGGACTGGGAGGGGACTGGGAGGGACTGGGAGGGACTGGGAGGGACTGGGAGGGACTGGGATGAACTGGGAGGGGACTGGGAGGGACTGGGAGGGACTGGGAGGGGACTGGGAGGGACTGGGATGAACTGGGAGGGGACTGGGGGGGACTGGGAGGGACTGGGAGGGGACTGGGAGGGGACTGGGAGGGACTGGGAGGGACTGGGAGGGGACTGGGAGGGACTGGGAGGGGACTGGGAGGGGACTGGGAGGGGACTGGGAGGGACTGGGAGGGACTGGGAGGGACTGGGACTCACCTGCCAGCAGCGTCGCTGCCACCAGCGTCACCCAGAGCTTCATGGTGGCCCCTGGGGGCACCTTGGGGACGTCAGGAGGGGACCCCGAGATCCCCAAGGTCCCCAACCCCAGCCCCGATGTCCCCAAGGTCCCCAGGACCCCCAAGACCCCCAGCTCCAAGGTCCCCAAGGTCCCCAAGGTCCCCAAGACCCCCAGCTCCAAGGTCCCCAAGGTCTTCAACCCCAACCCCAAGGTCCCCAAGGTCCCCAAGACCCCCAGCTCCAAGGTCCCCAAGGTCCCCAAGACCCCCAACCCTGAGGTCCCCAAGACCCCCAGCTCCAAGGTCCCCAAGGTCTTCAACCCTAACCCTGAGGTCCCCAAGGTCCCCAAGACCCCCAGCCCAATGTCCCAATGTCCCCAAGGTCCCCGAGGTCTTTGACCCCAACCCTGATGTCCCCAAGGTCCCCAAGACCCCCAGCTCCAAGGTCCCCAAGGTCCCTGAGGTCTTTGACCCCAACCCTGATGTCCCCAAGGTCCCCAAGACCCCCAACCCCAAGGTCCCCAAGGTCCCAAGACCCCCAGCTCCAAGGTCCCCGAGGTCTTTGACCCCAACCCTGATGTCCCCAAGATCCCCAGCTCCAAGGTCACCAAGACCCCCAACCCCAATGTCCCCAAGACCCCCAACCCCGATGTCCCCAAGGTCCCCAAGACCCCCAACCCCGATGTCCCCAAGGTCCCCGAGGTCTTCGACCCCAACCCCGATGTCCCCAAGGTCCCCAAGACCCCCAACCCCAGCCCTGATGTCCCCAGGGTCCCTGATGTCCCCAACCCCTCCCCCTGTCCCCCTGTCCCCCCCTCACCTCTGGCTCCCTCTCTCTCTCACCCTATGGGGGGGGAGGGGCCCTCAAATACTTTCCGGAGGGGGAGGGGCCTCAGGTGACCTTTGACCCCCCCTCTGTCCCCTCCCCCCCCCCCAGGGGACACCCCAATGTCCCCCCCCCCCCCCCCAAAACCTTGGACTTGGGTCCCTACGTGGCTTGAGGGGGGGGGAGGGGGGGGCAAGGTCCGAGGTGGGAGGGGCCCCTGGGGGAGGAGGAGGGGGGGGTTGAGCCCTAAAAAGGGGGGGGGACCCTAAAAATAGAGGATTTGAACCCAAAATCAGAGGTTGGACCCAAAATTTGAGGGTTTAAGCCTAAAATTGGAGGTTTTGAGCACAAAATTTGAAATTTTAAGCACGAAATTTGAAATTTTAAGCACAAAATTGGAGATTTTCAGCACGAAATTGGAGATTTTAAGGCTAAAATAAGGGATTTTCAGTCCAAAATGGGGGTTTGAAGCTAAAATCGGGGGTTTTAAGCCCCCAAATAGGGGGTTTAAACCCCAAATTGGGGATTTTGAGCCCCAAATTGGGGTTTTAAACCCAAAATTGGAGATTTGAAACTCAAAATTGGGGTTTAAAGCCCAAAATTGGAGATTTGAAACCCAAAATTTGAGGTTTTAAGCCCCAAATTGGAGATTTGAGGCCAAAATGGGGGGGTTGACACTGAAAATAGGGGATTTGGACCCAAAATAGGGGGGGTGACCCCAAAATTTGAGGGTTTAAGCCCAAAATTGGAGGTTTTGAGCACAAAATTTGAGATTTTAAGCACAAAATTGGAGATTTTGAGCACAAAATTTGAGATTTTAAGGCTAAAATAGGGGATTTTCAGTCCAAAATGGGGGTTTGAAGCTAAAATCGGTGGTTTTAAGCCCCCAAATAGGGGGTTTAAGCCCCAAATTGGGGATTTTGAGCCCCAAATTGGGGTTTTAAACCCAAAATTGGAGATTTGAAACTCAAAATTGGGGTTTAAAGCCCAAAATTGGAGATTTGAAACCCAAAATTTGAGGTTTTAAGCCCCAAATTGGAGATTTGAGGCCAAAATGGG
>NW_027206926.1:0-123000 GCF_032191515.1 Phaenicophaeus curvirostris
TTGCAGTGAAAGCGCTTCCAGTGGGGAGTCTATCGAGGGCAAACATTTGATGGTAGCAGCTTCCCTGCGGGAGATACTCTCTTTGCCAAAATCGCTTATTAGCCGCAGTTAAGTTACAATTCAGTACCCTATCCTAAAGCTTGCTGTTAGGAGGGAATCTGCAGCTTGCAGTGAAAGCGCTTCCAGAGGGGAGTCTAATGAGGGCAAATATTTGATGGTAGCAGCTTCCCTGCGGGAGATAGTCTCTTTGCCAAAATCGCTTTATTAGGCGAAAGTAAGTTACAATTCAGTACACTATCCTAAAGCTTGCTGTTAGGAGGGAATCTGCAGCTTGCAGTGAAAGCGCTTCCAGAGGGGAGTCTAATGAGGGCAAACATTTGATGGTAGCAGCTTCCCTGCGGGATATATTCTCTTTGCCAAAATCGCCTTATTAGCCGCAGTTAAGTTACAATTCAGTACCCTATCCTAAAGCTTGCTGTTAGGAGGGAATCTGCAGCTTGCAGTGAAAGCGCTTCCAGAGGGGAGTCTAATGAGGGCAAACATTTGATGGTAGCAGCTTCCCTGCGGGAGATAGTCTCTTTGCCAAAATCGCATTATTAGGCGAAAGTAAGATACAATTCAGTACCCTATCCTAAAGCTTGCTGTTAGGAGGGAATCTGCAGCTTGCAGTGAAAGCGCTTCCAGAGGGGAGTGTAATGAGGGCAAACATTTGATGGTAGCAGCTTCCCTGCGGGAGATACTCTCTTTGCCAAAATCGCATTATTAGGCGAAAGTAAGTTACAATTCAGTACCCTATCCTAAAGCTTGCTGTTAGGAGGGAATCTGCAGCTTGCAGTGAAAGCGCTTCCAGAGGGGAGTCTAATGAGTGCAAACATTTGATGGTAGCAGCTTCCCTGCGGGAGATACTCTCTTTGCCTAAATCGCATTATTAGGCGAAAGTAAGTTACAATTCAGTACCCTATCCTAAAGCTTGCTGTTAGGAAGGAATCTGCAGCTTGCAGTGAAAGCACTTCAAGAGGGGAGTCTAATGAGGGCAAACATTTGATGGTAGCAGCTTCCCTGCGGGAGATAGTCTCTTTGCCATAATCGCCTTAATAGCCGCAGTTAAGTTACAATTCAGTACCCTATCCTAAAGCTTGCTGTTAGGAGGGAATCTGCAGCTTGCAGTGAAAACGCTTCCAGAGGGGAGTCTAATGAGGGCAAATATTTGATGGTAGCAGCTTCCCTGCGGGAGATACTCTCTTTGCCAAAATCGCATTATTAGGCGAAAGTAAGTTACAATTCAGTACCCTATCCTAAAGCTTGCTGTTAGGAGGGAATCTTCAGCTTGCAGTGAAAGCGCTTCCAGAGGGGAGTCTAATGAGGGCAAACATTTGATGGTAGCAGCTTCCCTGCGGGAGATAGTCTCTTTGCCATAATCGCCTTAATAGCCGCAGTTAAGTTACAATTCAGTACCCTATCCTAAAGCTTGCTGTTAGGAGGGAATCTGCAGCTTGCAGTGAAAGCGCTTCCAGAGGGGAGTCTAATGAGGGCAAACATTTGATGGTAGCAGCTTCCCTGCGGGAGATACTCTCTTTGCCAAAATCGCATTATTAGGCGAAAGTAAGTTACAATTCAGTACCCTATCCTAAAGCTTGCTGTTAGGAGGGAATCTGCAGCTTGCAGTGAAAGCGCTTCCAGAGGGGAGTCTAATGAGGGCAAACATTTGATGGTAGCAGCTTCCCTGCGGGAGATACTCTCTTTGCCAAAATCGCATTATTAGGCGAAAGTAAGTTACAATTCAGTACCCTATCCTAAAGCTTGCTGTTAGGAGGGAATCTGCAGCTTGCAGTGAAAGCGCTTCCAGAGGGTACTCTAATGAGGGCAAACATTTGGTGGCAGAAGCTTCCCTGCGAGTTATAGTCTCTTTGACAAAATCGCATTATTAGGCGAAAGTAAGTTACATATCAGTACCCTATCCTAAAGCTTGCTGTTAGGAGGGAATCTGCAGCTTGCAGTGAAAGCGCTTCCAGAGGGGAGTCTAACGAGGGCAAACATTTGATGGTAGCAGCTTCACTGTGGGAGATACTGTCTTTGCCAAAATCGCATTACTAGGCGAAAGTAAGTTACAATTCAGTACCCTATCCTAAAGCTTGCTGTTAGGAGGGAATCTGCAGCTTGCAGTGAAAGCGCTTCCAGAGGGGAGTCTAATGAGGGCAAACATTTGATGGTAGCAGCTTCCCTGCGGGAGATACTCTCTTTGCCAAAATCGCATTATTAGGCGAAAGTAAGTTACAATTCAGTACCCTGTCCTAAAGCTTGCTGTTAGGAGGGAATCTGCAGCTTGCAGTGAAAGCGCTTCCAGAGGGGAGTCTAACGAGGGCAAACATTAGATGGTAGCAGCTTCCCTGCGGGAGATACTCTCTTTGCCATAATCGCTTTATTAGGCGAAAGTAAGTTACAATTCAGTACCCTATCCTAAATCTTGCTGTTAGGAAGGAATCTGCAGCTTGCAGTGAAAGCGCTTCCAGAGGGGAGTCTAATGAGGGCAAACATTTGATGGTAGCAGCTTCCCTGCGGGAGATAGTCTCTTTGCCAAAATCGCCTTATTAGCCGCAGTTAAGTTACAATTCAGTACCCTATCCTAAAGCTTGCTGTTAGGAGGGAATCTGCAGCTTGCAGTGAAAGCGCTTCCAGAGGGGAGTCTAATGAGGGCAAACATTTGATGGTAGCAGCTTCCCTGCTGGAGATACTCTTTTTGCCAAAATCGCATTATTATGCGAAAGTAAGTTACAATTCAGTACCCTATCCTAAAGCTTGCTGTTAGGAGGGAATCTGCAGCTTGCAGTGAAAGCGCTTCCAGAAGGGAGTCTAAGGAGGGCAAACATTTGATGGTAGCAGCTTCCCTGGGGGAGATATTCTCTTTGCCAAAATCGCCTTATTAGCCGCACTTAAGTTACAATTCAGTACCCTATCCTAAAGCTTGCTGTTAGGAGGGAATCTGCAGCTTGCAGTGAAAGCGCTTCCAGTGGGGAGTCTATCGAGGGCAAACATTTGATGGTAGCAGCTTCCCTGCGGGAGATATTCTCTTTGCCAAAATCGCATTATTAGGCGAAAGTAAGATACAATTCAGTACCCTATCCTAAAGCTTGCTGTTAGGAGGGAATCTGCAGCTTGCAGTGAAAGCGCTTCCAGAGGGGAGTCTAATGAGGGCAAACATTTGATGGTAGCAGCTTCCCTGCGGGAGATACTCTCTTTGCCAAAATCGCATTATTAGGCGAAAGTAAGTTACAATTCAGTACCCTATCCTAAAGCTTGCTGTTAGGAGGGAATCTGCAGCTTGCAGTGAAAGCGCTTCCAGTGGGGAGTCTATCGAGGGCAAACATTTGATGGTAGCAGCTTCCCTGCGGGAGATACTCTCTTTGCCAAAATCGCCTTATTAGCCGCAGTTAAGTTACAATTCAGTACCCTATCCTAAAGCTTGCTGTTAGGAGGGAATCTGCAGCTTGCAGTGAAAGCGCTTCCAGGGGGTAGTCTAATGAGGGCAAACATTTGATGGTAGCAGCTTCCCTGCGGGATATATTCTCTTTGCCAAAATCGCCTTATTAGCCGCAGTTAAGTTACAATTCAGTACCCTATCCTAAAGCTTGCTGTTAGGAGGGAATCTGCAGCTTGCAGTGAAAGCGCTTCCAGAGGGGAGTCTAATGAGGGCAAACATTTGATGGTAGCAGCTTCCCTGCGGGAGATAGTCTCTTTGCCAAAATCGCATTATTAGGTGAAAGTAAGATACAATTCAGTACCCTATCCTAAAGCTTGCTGTTAGGAGGGAATCTGCAGCTTGCAGTGAAAGCGCTTCCAGAGGGGAGTCTAATGAGGGCAAACATTTGATGGTAGCAGCTTCCCTGCGGGAGATACTCTCTTTGCCAAAATCGCATTATTAGGCGAAAGTAAGTTACAATTCAGTACCCTATCCTAAAGCTTGCTGTTAGGAGGGAATCTGCAGCTTGCAGTGAAAGCGCTTCCAGAGGGGAGTCTAATGAGTGCAAACATTTGATGGTAGCAGCTTCCCTGCGGGAGATACTCTCTTTGCCTAAATCGCATTATTAGGCGAAAGTAAGTTACAATTCAGTACCCTATCCTAAAGCTTGCTGTTAGGAAGGAATCTGCAGCTTGCAGTGAAAGCGCTTCCAGAGGGGAGTCTAATGAGGGCAAACATTTGATGGTAGCAGCTTCCCTGCGGGAGATAGTCTCTTTGCCAAAATCGCCTTATTAGCCGCAGTTAAGTTACAATTTAGTACTCTATCCTAAAGATTGCTGTTAGGAGGGAATCTGCAGCTTGCAGTGAAAGCGCTTCCAGAGGGGAGTCTAATGAGGGCAAACGTTTGATGGTAACAGCTTCCCTGCAGGAGATAGTCTCTTTGCCAAAATCGCATTATTAGGCGAAAGTAAGTTACAATTCAGTACCCTATCCTAAAGCTTGCTGTTAGGAAGGAATATGCTGCTTGCAGTGAAAGCGCTTCCAGAGGGGAGTCTAATGAGGGCAAACATTTAGTGGCAGCAGCTTCCCTGCGAGTTATAGTCTCTTTGCCAAAATCGCCTTATTAGGCGAAAGTACGTTACAATTCAGTACCCTATCCTAAAGCTTGCTGTTAGGAGGGTATCTGCAGCTTGCTGTGAAAGCGCTTCCAGAGGGGAGTCTAACGAGGGCAAATATTTGATGGTAGCAGCTTCCCTGCGGGAGATACTCTCTTTGCCAAAATCGCATTACTAGGCGAAAGTAAGTTACAATTCAGTACCCTATCCTAAAGCTTGCTGTTAGGAGGGAATCTGCAGCTTGCAGTGAAAGCGCTTCCAGAGGGGAGTCTAATGAGGGCAAATATTTGATGGTAGCAGCTTCCCTGCGGGATATATTCTCTTTGCCAAAATCGCAATATTAGCCGCAGTTAAGTTACAATTCAGTACCCTATCCTAAAGCTTGCTGTTAGGAGGGAATCTGCAGCTTGCAGTGAAAGCGCTTCCAGAGGGGAGTCTAATGAGGGCAAACATTTGATGGTAGCAGCTTCCCTGCGGGAGATATTCTCTTTGCCAAAATCGCATTATTAGGCGAAAATAAGATACAATTCAGTACACTATCCTAAAGCTTGCTGTTAGGAGGGAATCTGCAGCTTGCAGTGAAAGCGCTTCCAGAGGGGAGTCTAATGAGGGCAAACATTTGATGGTAGCAGCTTCCCTGCGGGAGATACTCTCTTTGCCAAAATCGCATTATTAGGCGAAAGTAAGTTACAATTCAGTACCCTTTCCTAAAGCTTGCTGTTAGGAGGGAATCTGCAGCTTGCAGTGAAAGCGCTTCCAGAGGGGAGTCTAATGAGTGCAAACATTTGATGGTAGCAGCTTCCCTGCGGGAGATACTCTCTTTGCCAAAATCGCATTATTAGGCGAAAGTAAGTTACAATTCAGTACCCTATCCTAAAGCTTGCTGTTAGGAAGGAATCTGCAGCTTGCAGTGAAAGCGCTTCCAGAGGGGAGTCTAATGAGGGCAAACATTTGATGGTAGCAGCTTCCCTGCGGGAGATAGTCTCTTTGCCATAATCGCCTTAATAGCCGCAGTTAAGTTACAATTCAGTACCCTATCCTAAAGCTTGCTGTTAGGAGGGAATCTGCAGCTTGCAGTGAAAGCGCTTCCAGAGGGGAGTCTAATGAGGGCAAACATTTGATGGTAGCAGCTTCCCTGCGGGAGATACTCTCTTTGCCAAAATCGCATTATTAGGCGAAAGTAAGTTACAATTCAGTACCCTATCCTAAAGCTTGCTGTTAGGAGGGAATCTGCAGCTTGCAGTGAAAGCGTTTCCAGAGGGGAGTCTAATGAGGGCAAACATTTGATGGTAGCAGCTTCCCTGCGGGAGATAGTCTCTTCGCCAAAATCGCATTATTACGCCAAAGTAAGTTACAATTCAGTACCCTATCCTAAAGCTTGCTGTTAGGAGGGAACCTGCAGCTTGCAGTGAAAGCGCTTCCAGAGGGGAGTCTAACGAGGGCAAACATTTGATGGTAGCAGCTTCCCTGCGGGAGATACTCTCTTTGCCAAAATCGCCTTATTAGCCGCAGTTAAGTTACAATTCAGTACCCTATCCTAAAGCTTGCTGTTAGGAGGGAATCTGCAGCTTGCAGTGAAAGCGCTTCCAGAGGGGAGTCTAATGAGGGCAAACATTTGATGGTAGCAGCTTCCCTGCGGGAGATAGTCTCTTTGCCATAATCGCATTATTAGGCGAAAGTAAGTTACAATATAGTACCCTATCCTAAAGCTTGCTGTTAGGAGGGAATCTGCAGCTTGCAGTGAAAGCGCTTCCAGAGGGGAGTCTAATGAGGGCAAACATTTGATGGTAGCAGCTTCCCTGCGGGAGATACTCTCTTTGCCATAATCGCATTATTAGCCGCAGTTAAGTAAAAATTCAGTACCCTATCCTAAAGATTGCTGTTAGGAGGGAATCTGCAGCTTGCAGTGAAAGCGCTTCCAGAGGGGAGTCTAATGAGGGCAAACATTTGATGGTAGCAGCTTCCCTGCGGGAGATAGTCTCTTTGCCATAATCGCATTATTAGGCGAAAGTAAGTTACAATATAGTACCCTATCCTAAAGCTTGCTGTTAGGAGGGAATCTGCAGCTTGCAGTGAAAGCGCTTCCAGAGGGGAGTCTAACGAGGGCAAACATTTGATGGTATCAGGTTCCCTGCGGGAGATAGTCTCTTTGCCATAATCGCATTATTAGGCGAAAGTAAGTTACAATTCAGTACCCTATCCTAAAGCTTGCTGTTAGGAGGGAATCTGCAGCTTGCAGTGAAAGCGCTTCCAGAGGGGAGTCTTATGGGGGCAAATATTTGATGGTAGCAGCTTCCCTGCGGGATATATTCTCTTTGCCAAAATCGCCTTATTAGCCGCAGTTAAGTTACAACTCAGTACCCTATCCTAAAGCTTGCTGTTAGGAGGGAATCTGCAGCTTGCAGTGAAAGCGCTTCCAGAGGGTACTCTAATGAGGGCAAACATTTGGTGGCAGAAGCTTCCCTGCGAGTTATAGTCCCTTTGCCAAAATCGCTTTATTAGGCGAAAGTAAGTTACAATTCAGTACCCTATCCTAAAGCTTGCTGTTAGGAGGGAATCTGCAGCTTGCAGTGAAAGCGCTTCCAGAGGGGAGTCTAATGAGGGCAAACATTTGATGGTAGCAGCTTCCCTGTGGGAGATACTCTCTTTGCCAAAATCGCATTACTAGGCGAAAGTAAGTTACAATTCAGTACCCTATCCTAAAGCTTGCTATTAGGAGGGAATCTGCAGCTTGCAGTGAAAGCGCTTCCAGAGGGGAGTCTTATGAGGGCAAATATTTGATGGTAGCAGCTTCCCTGCGTGATATATTCTCTTTGCCATAATCGCCTTATTAGCCGCAGTTAAGTTACAATTTAGTACCCTATCCTAAAGCTTGCTGTTAGGAGGGAATCTGCAGCTTGCAGTGAAAGCGCTTCCAGAGGGGAGTCTAATGAGGGCAAACATTTGATGGTAGCAGCTTCCCTGCGGGAGATACTCTCTTTCACAAAATCGCATTATTAGGCGAAAGTAAGTTACAATTCAGTACCCTATCCTAAAGCTTGCTGTTAGGAGGGAATCTGCAGCTTGCAGTGAAAGCGCTTCCAGAGGGGAGTCTAAGGAGGGCAAACATTTGATGGTAGCAGCTTCCCTGCGGGAGATACTCTCTTTGCCAAAATCGCATTATTCGCCGCAGTTAAGTTACAATTCAGTACCCTATCCTAAAGCTTGCTGTTAGGAGGGAATCTGCAGCTTGCAGTGAAAGCGCTTCCAGAGGGGAGTCTAATGAGGGCAAACATTTGATGGTAGCAGCTTCACTGCGGGAGATACTCTCTTTTCCATAATCGCCTTTTTAGCAGCAGTTAAGATACAATTCAGTACCCTATCCTAAAGCTTGCTGTTAGGAGGGAATCTGCAGCTTGCAGTGAAAGCGCTTCCAGAGGGGAGTCTAATGAGGGCAAACGTTTGATGGTAGCAGCTTCCCTGCGGGAGATACTCTCTTTGCCAAAATCGCATTATTATGCGAAAGTAAGTTACAATTCAGTACCCTATCCTAAAGCTTGCTGTTAGGAAGGAATCTGCAGCTTGCAGTGAAAGCGCTTCCAGAGGGGAGTCTAATGAGGGCAAACATTTGGTGGCAGCAGCTTCCCTGCGAGTTATAGTCTCTTTGCCAAAATCGCGTTATTAGGCGAAAGTAAGTTACAATTCAGTACCCTATCCTAAAGCTTGCTGTTAGGAGGGAATCTGCAGCTTGCAGTGAAAGCGCTTCCAGAGGGGAGTCTAATGAGGGCAAACATTTGATGGTAGCAGCTTCCCTGTGGGAGATACTCTCTTTGCCAAAATCGCATTACTAGGCGAAAGTAAGTTACAATTCAGTACCCTATCCTAAAGCTTGCTGTTAGGAGGGAATCTGCAGCTTGCAGTGAAAGCGCTTCCAGAGGGGAGTCTTATGGGGGCAAATATTTGATGGTAGCAGCTTCCCTGCGGGATATATTCTCTTTGCCAAAATCGCCTTATTAGCCGCAGTTAAGTTACAACTCAGTACCCTATCCTAAAGCTTGCTGTTAGGAGGGAATCTGCAGCTTGCAGTGAAAGCGCTTCCAGAGGGTACTCTAATGAGGGCAAACATTTGGTGGCAGAAGCTTCCCTGCGAGTTATAGTCCCTTTGCCAAAATCGCTTTATTAGGCGAAAGTAAGTTACAATTCAGTACCCTATCCTAAAGCTTGCTGTTAGGAGGGAATCTGCAGCTTGCAGTGAAAGCGCTTCCAGAGGGGAGTCTAATGAGGGCAAACATTTGATGGTAGCAGCTTCCCTGTGGGAGATACTCTCTTTGCCAAAATCGCATTACTAGGCGAAAGTAAGTTACAATTCAGTACCCTATCCTAAAGCTTGCTATTAGGAGGGAATCTGCAGCTTGCAGTGGAAAGCGCTTCCAGAGGGGAGTCTTATGAGGGCAAATATTTGATGGTAGCAGCTTCCCTGCGGGATATATTCTCTTTGCCAAAATCGCCTTATTAGACGCAGTTAAGTTACAATTCAGTACCCTATCCTAAAGCTTGCTGTTAGGAGGGAATCTGCAGCTTGCAGTGAAAGCGCTTCCAGAGGGTACTCTAATGAGGGCAAACATTTGGTGGCAGAAGCTTCCCTGCGAGTTATAGTCTCTTTGCCAAAATCGCTTTATTAGGCGAAAGTAAGTTACAATTCAGTACCCTATCCTAAAGCTTGCTGTTAGGAGGGAATCTGCAGCTTGCAGTGAAAGCGCTTCCAGAGGGGAGTCTAATGAGGGCAAACATTTGATGGTAGCAGCTTCCCTGTGGGAGATACTCTCTTTGCCAAAATCGCATTACTAGGCGAAAGTAAGTTACAATTCAGTACCCTATCCTAAAGCTTGCTGTTAGGAGGGAATCTGCAGCTTGCAGTGAAAGCGCTTCCAGAGGGGAGTCTTATGAGGGCAAATATTTGATGGTAGCAGCTTCCCTGCGGGATATATTCTCTTTGCCAAAATCGCCTTATTAGCCGCAGTTAAGTTACAATTCAGTACCCTATCCTAAAGCTTGCTGTTAGGAGGGAATCTGCAGCTTGCAGTGAAAGCGCTTCCTGAGGGGAGTCTAATGAGGGCAAACATTTGATGGTAGCAGCTTCCCTGCGGGAGATACTCTCTTTCACAAAATCGCATTATTAGGCGAAAGTAAGTTACAATTCAGTACCCTATCCTAAAGCTTGCTGTTAGGAGGGAATCTGCAGCTTGCAGTGAAAGCGCTTCCAGAGGGGAGTCTAATGAGGGCAAACATTTGATGGTAGCAGCTTCCCTGCGGGAGATACTCTCTTTGCCAAAATCGCATTATTCCCCGCAGTTAAGTTACAATTCAGTACCCTATCCTAAAGCTTGCTGTTAGGAGGGAATCTGCAGCTTGCAGTGAAAGCGCTTCCAGAGGGGAGTCTAATGAGGGCAAACATTTGATGGTAGCAGCTTCACTGCGGGAGATACTCTCTTTGCCAAAATCGCATTATTAGGCGAAAGTAAGTTACAATTCAGTACCCTATCCTAAAGCTTGCTGTTAGGAGGGAATCTGCAGCTTGCAGTGAAAGCGCTTCCAGAGGGGAGTCTAATGAGGGCAAACATTTGATGGTAGCAGCTTCCCTGCGGGAGATACTCTTTTTGCCATAATCGCATTATTATGCGAAAGTAAGTTACAATTCAGTACCCTATCCTAAAGCTTGCTGTTAGGAAGGAATCTGCAGCTTGCAGTGAAAGCGCTTCCAGAGGGGAGTCTAATGAGGGCAAACATTTGATGGTAGCAGCTTCCCTGCGGGAGATAGTCTCTTTTCCATAATCGCCTTATTAGCAGCAGTTAAGATACAATTCAGTACCCTATCCTAAAGCTTGCTGTTAGGAGGGAATCTGCAGCTTGCAGTGAAAGCGCTTCCAGAGGGGAGTCTAATGAGGGCAAACATTTGATGGTAGCAGCTTCCCTGCGGGAGATACTCTCTTTGCCAAAATCGCATTATTAGGCGAAAGTAAGTTACAATTCAGTACCCTATCCTAAAGCTTGCTGTTAGGAAGGAATCTGCAGCTTGCAGTGAAAGCGCTTCCAGAGGGGAGTCTAATGAGGGCAAACATTTGGTGGCAGCAGCTTCCCTGCGAGTTATAGTCTCTTTGCCAAAATCGCGTTATTAGGCGAAAGTAAGTTACAATTCTGTACCCTATCCTAAAGCTTGCTGTTAGGAGGGAATCTGCAGCTTGCAGTGAAAGCGCTTCCAGAGGGGAGTCTAACGAGGGCAAACATTTGATGGTAGCAGCTTCCCTGCGGGAGATACTCTCTTTGCCAAATTCGCATTATTAGGCGAAAGTAAGTTACAATTCAGTACCCTATCCTAAAGCTTGCTGTTAGGAGGGAATCTGCAGCTTGCAGTGAAAGCGCTTCCAGAGGGGAGTCTAATGAGGGCAAACATTTGATGGTAGCAGCTTCCCTGCGGGAGATACTCTCTTTGCCAAATTCGCATTATTAGGCGAAAGTAAGTTACAATTCAGTACCCTATCCTAAAGCTTGCTGTTAGGAGGGAATCTGCAGCTTGCAGTGAAAGCGCTTCCAGAGGGGAGTCTAATGAGGGCAAACATTTGGTGGCAGAAGCTTCCCTGCGAGTTATAGTCTCTTTGCCAAAATAGCTTTATTAGGCGAAAGTAAGTTACAATTCAGTACCCTATCCTAAAGCTTGCTGTTAGGAGGGAATCTGCAGCTTGCAGTGAAAGCGCTTCCAGAGGGGAGTCTAATGAGGGCAAACATTTGATGGTAGCAGCTTCCCTGTGGGAGATACTCTCTTTGCCAAAATCGCATTACTAGGCGAAAGTAAGTTACAATTCAGTACCCTATCCTAAAGCTTGCTGTTAGGAGGGAATCTGCAGCTTGCAGTGAAAGCGCTTCCAGAGGGGAGTCTTATGAGGGCAAATATTTGATGGTAGCAGCTTCCCTGCGGGATATATTCTCTTTGCCAAAATCGCCTTATTAGCCGCAGTTAAGTTACAATTCAGTACCCTATCCTAAAGCTTGCTGTTAGGAGGGAATCTGCAGCTTGCAGTGAAAGCGCTTCCAGAGGGGAGTCTAACGAGGGCAAACATTTGATGGTAGCAGCTTCCCTGCGGGAGATACTCTCTTTGCCAAAATCGCCTTATTAGCCGCAGTTAAGATACAATTCAGTACCCTATCCTAAAGCTTGCTGTTAGGAGGGAATCTGCAGCTTGCAGTGAAAGCGCTTCCAGAGGGGAGTCTAATGAGGGCAAACATTTGATGGTAGCAGCCTCCCTGCGGGAGATACTCTCTTTGCCAAAATCGCATTATTAGCCGCAGTTAAGTTACAATTCAGTACCCTATCCTAAAGCTTGCCGTTAGGAGGGAATCTGCAGCTTGCAGTGAAAGCGCTTCCAGAGGGGAGTCTAATGAGGGCAAACATTTGATGGTAGCAGCTTCCCTGCGGGAGATACTCTCTTTGCCAAAATCGCATTATTATGCGAAAGTAAGTTACAATTCTGTACCCTATCCTAAAGCTTGCTGTTAGGAGGGAATCTGCAGCTTGCAGTGAAAGCGCTTCCAGAGGGGAGTCTAACGAGGGCAAACATTTGATGGTAGCAGCTTCCCTGCGGGAGATACTCTATTTGCCAAAATCGCATTATTAGCCGCAGTTAAGTTACAATTCAGTACCCTATCCTAAAGATTGCTGTTAGGAGGGAATCTGCCGCTTGCTGTGAAAGCGCTTCCAGAGGGGAGTCTAACGAGGGCAAACGTTTGATGGTAGCAGCTTCCCTGCGGGAGATACTCTCTTTCACAAAATCGCATTATTAGGCGAAAGTAAGTTACAATTCAGTACCCTATCCTAAAGCTTGCTGTTAGGAGGGAATCTGCAGCTTGCAGTGAAAGCGCTTCCAGAGGGGAGTCTAATGAGGGCAAACATTTGATGGTAGCAGCTTCCCTGCGGGAGATACTCTCTTTGCCAAAATCGCATTATTCCCCGCAGTTAAGTTACAATTCAGTACCCTATCCTAAAGCTTGCTGTTAGGAGGGAATCTGCAGCTTGCAGTGAAAGCGCTTCCAGAGGGGAGTCTAATGAGGGCAAACATTTGATGGTAGCAGCTTCACTGCGGGAGATACTCTCTTTGCCAAAATCGCATTATTAGGCGAAAGTAAGTTACAATTCAGTACCCTATCCTAAAGCTTGCTGTTAGGAGGGAATCTGCAGCTTGCAGTGAAAGCGCTTCCAGAGGGGAGTCTAATGAGGGCAAACATTTGATGGTAGCAGCTTCCCTGCGGGAGATACTCTTTTTGCCATAATCGCATTATTATGCGAAAGTAAGTTACAATTCAGTACCCTATCCTAAAGCTTGCTGTTAGGAAGGAATCTGCAGCTTGCAGTGAAAGCGCTTCCAGAGGGGAGTCTAATGAGGGCAAACATTTGATGGTAGCAGCTTCCCTGCGGGAGATAGTCTCTTTTCCATAATCGCCTTATTAGCAGCAGTTAAGATACAATTCAGTACCCTATCCTAAAGCTTGCTGTTAGGAGGGAATCTGCAGCTTGCAGTGAAAGCGCTTCCAGAGGGGAGTCTAATGAGGGCAAACATTTGATGGTAGCAGCTTCCCTGCGGGAGATACTCTCTTTGCCAAAATCGCATTATTAGGCGAAAGTAAGTTACAATTCAGTACCCTATCCTAAAGCTTGCTGTTAGGAAGGAATCTGCAGCTTGCAGTGAAAGCGCTTCCAGAGGGGAGTCTAATGAGGGCAAACATTTGGTGGCAGCAGCTTCCCTGCGAGTTATAGTCTCTTTGCCAAAATCGCGTTATTAGGCGAAAGTAAGTTACAATTCTGTACCCTATCCTAAAGCTTGCTGTTAGGAGGGAATCTGCAGCTTGCAGTGAAAGCGCTTCCAGAGGGGAGTCTAACGAGGGCAAACATTTGATGGTAGCAGCTTCCCTGCGGGAGATACTCTCTTTGCCAAATTCGCATTATTAGGCGAAAGTAAGTTACAATTCAGTACCCTATCCTAAAGCTTGCTGTTAGGAGGGAATCTGCAGCTTGCAGTGAAAGCGCTTCCAGAGGGGAGTCTAATGAGGGCAAACATTTGATGGTAGCAGCTTCCCTGCGGGAGATACTCTCTTTGCCAAATTCGCATTATTAGGCGAAAGTAAGTTACAATTCAGTACCCTATCCTAAAGCTTGCTGTTAGGAGGGAATCTGCAGCTTGCAGTGAAAGCGCTTCCAGAGGGGAGTCTAATGAGGGCAAACATTTGGTGGCAGAAGCTTCCCTGCGAGTTATAGTCTCTTTGCCAAAATAGCTTTATTAGGCGAAAGTAAGTTACAATTCAGTACCCTATCCTAAAGCTTGCTGTTAGGAGGGAATCTGCAGCTTGCAGTGAAAGCGCTTCCAGAGGGGAGTCTAATGAGGGCAAACATTTGATGGTAGCAGCTTCCCTGTGGGAGATACTCTCTTTGCCAAAATCGCATTACTAGGCGAAAGTAAGTTACAATTCAGTACCCTATCCTAAAGCTTGCTGTTAGGAGGGAATCTGCAGCTTGCAGTGAAAGCGCTTCCAGAGGGGAGTCTTATGAGGGCAAATATTTGATGGTAGCAGCTTCCCTGCGGGATATATTCTCTTTGCCAAAATCGCCTTATTAGCCGCAGTTAAGTTACAATTCAGTACCCTATCCTAAAGCTTGCTGTTAGGAGGGAATCTGCAGCTTGCAGTGAAAGCGCTTCCATAGGGGAGTCTAATGAGGGCAAACATTTGATGGTAGCAGCTTCCCTGCGGGATATATTCTCTTTGCCAAAATCGCCTTATTAGCCGCAGTTAAGTTACAATTCAGTACCCTATCCTAAAGCTTGCTGTTAGGAGGGAATCTGCAGCTTGCAGTGAAAGCGCTTCCAGAGGGGAGTCTAACGAGGGCAAACATTTGATGGTAGCAGCTTCCCTGCGGGAGATACTCTCTTTGCCAAAATCGCCTTATTAGCCGCAGTTAAGATACAATTCAGTACCCTATCCTAAAGCTTGCTGTTAGGAGGGAATCTGCAGCTTGCAGTGAAAGCGCTTCCAGAGGGGAGTCTAATGAGGGCAAACATTTGATGGTAGCAGCCTCCCTGCGGGAGATACTCTCTTTGCCAAAATCGCATTATTAGCCGCAGTTAAGTTACAATTCAGTACCCTATCCTAAAGCTTGCCGTTAGGAGGGAATCTGCAGCTTGCAGTGAAAGCGCTTCCAGAGGGGAGTCTAATGAGGGCAAACATTTGATGGTAGCAGCTTCCCTGCGGGAGATACTCTCTTTGCCAAAATCGCATTATTATGCGAAAGTAAGTTACAATTCTGTACACTATCCTAAAGCTTGCTGTTAGGAGGGAATCTGCAGCTTGCAGTGAAAGCGCTTCCAGAGGGGAGTCTAACGAGGGCAAACATTTGATGGTAGCAGCTTCCCTGCGGGAGATACTCTATTTGCCAAAATCGCATTATTAGCCGCAGTTAAGTTACAATTCAGTACCCTATCCTAAAGATTGCTGTTAGGAGGGAATCTGCCGCTTGCTGTGAAAGCGCTTCCAGAGGGGAGTCTAACGAGGGCAAACGTTTGATGGTAGCAGCTTCCCTGCGGGAGATACTCTCTTTCACAAAATCGCATTATTAGGCGAAAGTAAGTTACAATTCAGTACCCTATCCTAAAGCTTGCTGTTAGGAGGGAATCTGCAGCTTGCAGTGAAAGCGCTTCCAGAGGGGAGTCTAAGGAGGGCAAACATTTGATGGTAGCAGCTTCCCTGCGGGAGATACTCTCTTTGCCAAAATCGCATTATTCGCCGCAGTTAAGTTACAATTCAGTACCCTATCCTAAAGCTTGCTGTTAGGAGGGAATCTGCAGCTTGCAGTGAAAGCGCTTCCAGAGGGGAGTCTAATGAGGGCAAAGATTTGATGGTAGCAGCTTCCCTGCGGGAGATACTCTCTTTGCCAAAATCGCATTATTAGGCGAAAGTAAGTTACAATTCAGTACCCTATCCTAAAGCTTGCTGTTAGGAGGGAATCTGCAGCTTGCAGTGAAAGCGCTTCCAGAGGGGAGTCTAATGAGGGCAAACATTTGATGGTAGCAGCTTCCCTGCGGGAGATATTCTCTTTGCCAAAATCGCATTATTATGCGAAAGTAAGTTACAATTCAGTACCCTATCCTAAAGCTTGCTGTTAGGAGGGAATCTGCAGCTTGCAGTGAAAGCGCTTCCAGAGGGGAGTCTAATGAGGGCAAACATTTGATGGTAGCAGCTTCCCTGCGGGAGATAGTCTCTTTTCCATAATCACCTTTTATCAGCAGTTAAGATACAATTCAGTACCCTATCCTAAAGCTTGCTGTTAGGAGGGAATCTGCAGCTTGCAGTGAAAGCGCTTCCAGAGGGGAGTCTAATGAGGGCAAACGTTTGATGGTAGCACCTTCCCTGCGGGAGATACTCTCTTTGCCAAAATCGCATTATTATGCGAAAGTAAGTTACAATTCAGTACCCTATCCTAAAGCTTGCTGTTAGGAAGGAATCTGCAGCTTGCAGTGAAAGCGCTTCCAGAGGGGAGTCTAATGAGGGCAAACATTTGGTGGCAGCAGCTTCCCTGCGAGTTATAGTCTCTTTGCCAAAATCGCGTTATTAGGCGAAAGTAAGTTACAATTCAGTACCCTATCCTAAAGCTTGCTGTTAGGAAGGAATCTGCAGCTTGCAGTGAAAGCGCTTCCAGAGGGGAGTCTTATGGGGGCAAATATTTGATGGTAGCAGCTTCCCTGCGGGATATATTCTCTTTGCCAGAATCGCCTTATTAGCCGCAGTTAAGTTACAA
This sequence comes from Phaenicophaeus curvirostris, assembly GCF_032191515.1. NCBI lineage: Eukaryota > Metazoa > Chordata > Aves > Cuculiformes > Cuculidae > Phaenicophaeus > Phaenicophaeus curvirostris. The sequence goes on from NW_027206926.1 coordinate 16,388, forward strand.
TTCAGTACCTTATCCTAAAGCTTGCTGTTAGGAGGGAATCTGCAGCTTGCAGTGAAAGCGCTTCCAGAGGGGAGTCTAATGAGGGCAAACATTTGATGGTAGCAGCTTCCCTGTGGGAGATACTCTCTTTGCCAAAATCGCATTACTAGGCGAAAGTAAGTTACAATTCAGTACCCTATCCTAAAGCTTGCTATTAGGAGGCAATCTGCAGCTTGCAGTGAAAGCGCTTCCAGAGGGTACTCTAATGAGGGCAAACATTTGGTGGCAGAAGCTTCCCTGCGAGTTATAGTCCCTTTGCCAAAATCGCTTTATTAGGCGAAAGTAAGTTACAATTCAGTACCCTATCCTAAAGCTTGCTGTTAGGAGGGAATCTGCAGCTTGCAGTGAAAGCGCTTCCAGAGGGGAGTCTAATGAGGGCAAACATTTGATGGTAGCAGCTTCCCTGTGGGAGATACTCTCTTTGCCAATATCGCATTACTAGGCGAAAGTAAGTTACAATTCAGTACCCTATCCTAAAGCTTGCTATTAGGAGGCAATCTGCAGCTTGCAGTGAAAGCGCTTCCAGAGGGGAGTCTAATGAGGGCAAATATTTGATGGTAGCAGCTTCCCTGCGGGATATATTCTCTTTGCCAAAATCGCCTTATTAGACGCAGTTAAGTTACAATTCAGTACCCTATCCTAAAGCTTGCTGTTAGGAGGGAATCTGCAGCTTGCAGTGAAAGCGCTTCCAGAGGGTACTCTAATGAGGGCAAACATTTGGTGGCAGAAGCTTCCCTGCGAGTTATAGTCTCTTTTCCAAAATCGCTTTATTAGGCGAAAGTAAGTTACAATTCAGTACCCTATCCTAAAGCTTGCTGTTAGGAGGGAATCTGCAGCTTGCAGTGAAAGCGCTTCCCGAGGGGAGTCTAATGAGGGCAAACATTTGATGGTAGCAGCTTCCCTGTGGGAGATACTCTCTTTGCCAAAATCGCATTACTAGGCGAAAGTAAGTAACAATTCAGTACCCTATCCTAAAGCTTGCTGTTAGGAGGGAATCTGCAGCTTGCAGTGAAAGCGCTTCCAGAGGGGAGTCTTATGAGGGCAAATATTTGATGGTAGCAGCTTCCCTGCGGGATATATTCTCTTTCCCAAAATCGCCTTATTAGCCGCAGTTAAGTTACAATTCAGTACCCTATCCTAAAGCTTGCTGTTAGGAGGGAATCTGCAGCTTGCAGTGAAAGCGCTTCCTGAGGGGAGTCTAACGAGGGCAAACATTTGATGGTAGCAGCTTCCCTGCGGGAGATACTCTCTTTCACAAAATCGCATTATTAGGCGAAAGTAAGTTACAATTCAGTACCCTATCCTAAAGCTTGCTGTTAGGAGGGAATCTGCAGCTTGCAGTGAAAGCGCTTCCAGAGGGGAGTCTAATGAGGGCAAACATTTGATGGTAGCAGCTTCCCTGCGGGAGATACTCTCTTTGCCAAAATCGCATTATTCGCCGCAGTTAAGTTACAATTCAGTACCCTATCCTAAAGCTTGCTGTTAGGAGGGAATCTGCAGCTTGCAGTGAAAGCGCTTCCAGAGGGGAGTCTAATGAGGGCAAACATTTGATGGTAGCAGCTTCCCTGCGGGAGATACTCTTTTTGCCAAAATCGCATTATTATGCGAAAGTAAGTTACATTTCAGTACCCTATCCTAAAGCTTGCTGTTAGGAAGGAATCTGCAGCTTGCAGTGAAAGCGCTTCCAGAGGGGAGTCTAATGAGGGCAAACATTTGATGGTAGCAGCTTCCCTGCGGGAGATAGTCTCTTTTCCATAATCGCCTTTTTAGCAGCAGTTAAGATACAATTCAGTACCCTATCCTAAAGCTTGCTGTTAGGAGGGAATCTGCAGCTTGCAGTGAAAGCGCTTCCAGAGGGGAGTCTAATGAGGGCAAACGTTTGATGGTAGCAGCTTCCCTGCGGGAGATACTCTCTTTGCCATAATCGCTTTATTATGCGAAAGTAAGTTACAATTCAGTACCCTATCCTAAAGCTTGCTGTTAGGAAGGAATCTGCAGCTTGCAGTGAAAGCGCTTCCAGAGGGGAGTCTAATGAGGGCAAACATTTGGTGGCAGCAGCTTCCCTGCGAGTTATAGTCTCTTTGCCAAAATCGCGTTATTAGGCGAAAGTAAGTTACAATTCAGTACCCTATCCTAAAGCTTGCTGTTAGGAGGGAATCTGCAGCTTGCAGTGAAAGCGCTTCCAGAGGGGAGTCTAATGAGGGCAAACATTTGGTGGCAGCAGCTTCCCTGCGAGTTATAGTCTCTTTGCCAAAATCGCTTTATTAGGCGAAAGTAAGTTACAATTCAGTACCCTATCCTAAAGCTTGCTGTTAGGAGGGAATCTGCAGCTTGCAGTGAAAGCGCTTCCAGAGGGGAGTCTAATGAGGGCAAACATTTGATGGTAGCAGCTTCCCTGTGGGAGATACTCTCTTTGCCAAAATCGCATTACTAGGCGAAAGTAAGTTACAATTCAGTACCCTATCCTAAAGCTTGCTGTTAGGAGGGAATCTGCAGCTTGCAGTGAAAGCGCTTCCAGAGGGGAGTCTTATGGGGGCAAATATTTGATGGTAGCAGCTTCCCTGCGGGATATATTCTCTTTGCCAAAATCGCCTTATTAGCCGCAGTTAAGTTACAATTCAGTACCCTATCCTAAAGCTTGCTGTTAGGAGGGAATCTGCAGCTTGCAGTGAAAGAGCTTCCAGAGGGTACTCTAATGAGGGCAAACATTTGGTGGCAGAAGCTTCCCTGCGAGTTATAGTCCCTTTGCCAAAATCGCTTTATTAGGCGAAAGTAAGTTACAATTCAGTACCCTATCCTAAAGCTTGCTGTTAGGAGGGAATCTGCAGCTTGCAGTGAAAGCGCTTCCAGAGGGGAGTCTAACGAGGGCAAACATTTGATGGTAGCAGCTTCCCTGTGGGAGATACTCTCTTTGCCAAAATCGCATTACTAGGCGAAAGTAAGTTACAATTCAGTACCCTATCCTAAAGCTTGCTGTTAGGAGGGAATCTACAGCTTGCAGTGAAAGCGCTTCCAGAGGGGAGTCTAATGAGGGCAAACATTTGATGGTAGCAGCTTCCCTGCGGGATATATTCTCTTTGCCAAAATCGCCTTATTAGCCGCAGTTAAGTTACAATTCAGTACCCTATCCTAAAGCTTGCTGTTAGGAGGGAATCTGCAGCTTGCAGTGAAAGCGCTTCCAGAGGGGAGTCTAACGAGGGCAAACATTTGATGGTAGCAGCTTCCCTGCGGGAGATACTCTCTTTGCCAAAATCGCCTTATTAGCCGCAGTTAAGATACAATTCAGTACCCTATCCTAAAGCTTGCTGTTAGGAGGGAATCTGCAGCTTGCAGTGAAAGCGCTTCCAGAGGGGAGTCTAATGAGGGCAAACATTTGATGGTAGCAGCCTCCCTGCGGGAGATACTCTCTTTGCCAAAATCGCATTATTAGCCGCAGTTAAGTTACAATTCAGTACCCTATCCTAAAGCTTGCTGTTAGGAGGGAATCTGCAGCTTGCAGTGAAAGCGCTTCCAGAGGGGAGTCTAATGAGGGCAAACATTTGATGGTAGCAGCTTCCCTGCGGGAGATACTCTCTTTGCCAAAATCGCATTATTATGCGAAAGTAAGTTACAATTCTGTACCCTATCCTAAAGCTTGCTGTTAGGAGGGAATCTGCAGCTTGCAGTGAAAGCGCTTCCAGAGGGGAGTCTAACGAGGGCAAACATTTGATGGTAGCAGCTTCCCTGCGGGAGATACTCTATTTGCCAAAATCGCATTATTAGGCGAAAGTAAGTTACAATTCAGTACCCTATCCTAAAGCTTGCTGTTAGGAAGGAATCTGCAGCTTGCAGTGAAAGCGCTTCCAGAGGGGAGTCTAATGAGGGCAAACATTTGATGGTAGCAGCTTCCCTGCGAGTTATAGTCTCTTTGCCAAAATCGCATTATTAGCCGCAGTTAAGTTACAATTCAGTACCCTATCCTAAAGATTGCTGTTAGGAGGGAATCTGCCGCTTGCTGTGAAAGCACTTCCAGAGGGGAGTCTAACGAGGGCAAACGTTTGATGGTAGCAGCTTCCCTGCGGGAGATACTCTCTTTCACAAAATCGCATTATTAGGCGAAAGTAAGTTACAATTCAGTACCCTAACCTAAAGCTTGCTGTTAGGAGGGAATCTGCAGCTTGCAGTGAAAGCGCTTCCAGAGGGGAGTCTAATGAGGGCAAACATTTGATGGTAGCAGCTTCCCTGCGGGAGATACTCTCTTTGCCAAAATCGCATTATTCGCCGCAGTTAAGTTACAATTCAGTACCCTATCCTAAAGCTTGCTGTTAGGAGGGAATCTGCAGCTTGCAGTGAAAGCGCTTCCAGAGGGGAGTCTAATGAGGGCAAACATTTGATGGTAGCAGCTTCCCTGCGGGAGATACTCTTTTTGCCAAAATCGCATTATTATGCGAAAGTAAGTTACATTTCAGTACCCTATCCTAAAGCTTGCTGTTAGGAAGGAATCTGCAGCTTGCAGTGAAAGCGCTTCCAGAGGGGAGTCTAATGAGGGCAAACATTTGATGGTAGCAGCTTCCCTGCGGGAGATAGTCTCTTTTCCATAATCGCCTTTTTAGCAGCAGTTAAGATACAATTCAGTACCCTATCCTAAAGCTTGCTGTTAGGAGGGAATCTGCAGCTTGCAGTGAAAGCGCTTCCAGAGGGGAGTCTAATGAGGGCAAACGTTTGATGGTAGCAGCTTCCCTGCGGGAGATACTCTCTTTGCCATAATCGCTTTATTATGCGAAAGTAAGTTACAATTCAGTACCCTATCCTAAAGCTTGCTGTTAGGAAGGAATCTGCAGCTTGCAGTGAAAGCGCTTCCAGAGGGGAGTCTAATGAGGGCAAACATTTGGTGGCAGCAGCTTCCCTGCGAGTTATAGTCTCTTTGCCAAAATCGCGTTATTAGGCGAAAGTAAGTTACAATTCAGTACCCTATCCTAAAGCTTGCTGTTAGGAGGGAATCTGCAGCTTGCAGTGAAAGCGCTTCCAGAGGGGAGTCTAATGAGGGCAAACATTTGGTGGCAGCAGCTTCCCTGCGAGTTATAGTCTCTTTGCCAAAATCGCTTTATTAGGCGAAAGTAAGTTACAATTCAGTACCCTATCCTAAAGCTTGCTGTTAGGAGGGAATCTGCAGCTTGCAGTGAAAGCGCTTCCAGAGGGGAGTCTAATGAGGGCAAACATTTGATGGTAGCAGCTTCCCTGTGGGAGATACTCTCTTTGCCAAAATCGCATTACTAGGCGAAAGTAAGTTACAATTCAGTACCCTATCCTAAAGCTTGCTGTTAGGAGGGAATCTGCAGCTTGCAGTGAAAGCGCTTCCAGAGGGGAGTCTTATGGGGGCAAATATTTGATGGTAGCAGCTTCCCTGCGGGATATATTCTCTTTGCCAAAATCGCCTTATTAGCCGCAGTTAAGTTACAATTCAGTACCCTATCCTAAAGCTTGCTGTTAGGAGGGAATCTGCAGCTTGCAGTGAAAGAGCTTCCAGAGGGTACTCTAATGAGGGCAAACATTTGGTGGCAGAAGCTTCCCTGCGAGTTATAGTCCCTTTGCCAAAATCGCTTTATTAGGCGAAAGTAAGTTACAATTCAGTACCCTATCCTAAAGCTTGCTGTTAGGAGGGAATCTGCAGCTTGCAGTGAAAGCGCTTCCAGAGGGGAGTCTAACGAGGGCAAACATTTGATGGTAGCAGCTTCCCTGTGGGAGATACTCTCTTTGCCAAAATCGCATTACTAGGCGAAAGTAAGTTACAATTCAGTACCCTATCCTAAAGCTTGCTGTTAGGAGGGAATCTACAGCTTGCAGTGAAAGCGCTTCCAGAGGGGAGTCTAATGAGGGCAAACATTTGATGGTAGCAGCTTCCCTGCGGGATATATTCTCTTTGCCAAAATCGCCTTATTAGCCGCAGTTAAGTTACAATTCAGTACCCTATCCTAAAGCTTGCTGTTAGGAGGGAATCTGCAGCTTGCAGTGAAAGCGCTTCCAGAGGGGAGTCTAACGAGGGCAAACATTTGATGGTAGCAGCTTCCCTGCGGGAGATACTCTCTTTGCCAAAATCGCCTTATTAGCCGCAGTTAAGATACAATTCAGTACCCTATCCTAAAGCTTGCTGTTAGGAGGGAATCTGCAGCTTGCAGTGAAAGCGCTTCCAGAGGGGAGTCTAATGAGGGCAAACATTTGATGGTAGCAGCCTCCCTGCGGGAGATACTCTCTTTGCCAAAATCGCATTATTAGCCGCAGTTAAGTTACAATTCAGTACCCTATCCTAAAGCTTGCTGTTAGGAGGGAATCTGCAGCTTGCAGTGAAAGCGCTTCCAGAGGGGAGTCTAATGAGGGCAAACATTTGATGGTAGCAGCTTCCCTGCGGGAGATACTCTCTTTGCCAAAATCGCATTATTATGCGAAAGTAAGTTACAATTCTGTACCCTATCCTAAAGCTTGCTGTTAGGAGGGAATCTGCAGCTTGCAGTGAAAGCGCTTCCAGAGGGGAGTCTAACGAGGGCAAACATTTGATGGTAGCAGCTTCCCTGCGGGAGATACTCTATTTGCCAAAATCGCATTATTAGGCGAAAGTAAGTTACAATTCAGTACCCTATCCTAAAGCTTGCTGTTAGGAAGGAATCTGCAGCTTGCAGTGAAAGCGCTTCCAGAGGGGAGTCTAATGAGGGCAAACATTTGATGGTAGCAGCTTCCCTGCGAGTTATAGTCTCTTTGCCAAAATCGCATTATTAGCCGCAGTTAAGTTACAATTCAGTACCCTATCCTAAAGATTGCTGTTAGGAGGGAATCTGCCGCTTGCTGTGAAAGCACTTCCAGAGGGGAGTCTAACGAGGGCAAACGTTTGATGGTAGCAGCTTCCCTGCGGGAGATACTCTCTTTCACAAAATCGCATTATTAGGCGAAAGTAAGTTACAATTCAGTACCCTAACCTAAAGCTTGCTGTTAGGAGGGAATCTGCAGCTTGCAGTGAAAGCGCTTCCAGAGGGGAGTCTAATGAGGGCAAACATTTGATGGTAGCAGCTTCCCTGCGGGAGATACTCTCTTTGCCAAAATCGCCTTATTAGCCGCAGTTAAGTTACAATTCAGTACCCTATCCTAAAGCTTGCTGTTAGGAGGGAATGTGCAGCTTGCAGTGAAAGCGCTTCCAGAGGGGAGTCTAATGAGGGCAAACGTTTGATGGTAGCAGCTTCCCTGCGGGAGATACTCTCTTTGCCAAAATCGCATTATTAGGCGAAAGTAAGTTACAATTCAGTACCCTATCCTAAAGCTTGCTGTTAGGAAGGAATCTGCAGCTTGCAGTGAAAGCGCTTCCAGAGGGGAGTCTAATGAGGGCAAACATTTGGTGGCAGCAGCTTCCCTGCGAGTTATAGTCTCTTTGCCAAAATCGCTTTATTAGGCGAAAGTAAGTTACAATTCAGTACACTATCCTAAAGCTTGCTGTTAGGAGGGAATCTGCAGCTTGCAGTGAAAGCGCTTCCAGAGGGGAGTCTAATGAGGGCAAACATTTGATGGTAGCAGCTTCCCTGTGGGAGATACTCTCTTTGCCAAAATCGCATTACTAGGCGAAAGTAAGTTACAATTCAGTACCCTATCCTAAAGCTTGCTGTTAGGAGGGAATCTGCAGCTTGCAGTGAAAGCGCTTCCAGAGGGGAGTCTTATGGGGGCAAATATTTGATGGTAGCAGCTTCCCTGCGGGATATATTCTCTTTGCCAAAATCGCCTTATTAGCCGCAGTTAAGTTACAATTCAGTACCCTATCCTAAAGCTTGCTGTTAGGAGGGAATCTGCAGCTTGCAGTGAAAGCGCTTCCAGAGGGTACTATAATGAGGGCAAACATTTGGTGGCAGAAGCTTCCCTGCGAGTTATAGTCCCTTTGCCAAAATCGCTTTATTAGGCGAAAGTAAGTTACAATTCAGTACCCTATCCTAAAGCTTGCTGTTAGGAGGGAATCTGCAGCTTGCAGTGAAAGCGCTTCCAGAGGGGAGTCTAATGAGGGCAAACATTTGATGGTAGCAGCTTCCCTGTGGGAGATACTCTCTTTGCCAAAATCGCATTACTAGGCGAAAGTAAGTAACAATTCAGTACCCTATCCTAAAGCTTGCTGTTAGGAGGGAATCTGCAGCTTGCAGTGAAAGCGCTTCCAGAGGGGAGTCTTATGAGGGCAAATATTTGATGGTAGCAGCTTCCCTGCGGGATATATTCTCTTTCCCAAAATCGCCTTATTAGCCGCAGTTAAGTTACAATTCAGTACCCTATCCTAAAGCTTGCTGTTAGGAGGGAATCTGCAGCTTGCAGTGAAAGCGCTTCCAGGGGGTAGTCTAATGAGGGCAAACATTTGATGGTAGCAGCTTCCCTGCGGGATATATTCTCTTTGCCAAAATCGCCTTATTAGCCGCAGTTAAGTTACAATTCAGTACCCTATCCTAAAGCTTGCTGTTAGGAGGGAATCTGCAGCTTGCAGTGAAAGCGCTTCCTGAGGGGAGTCTAATGAGGGCAAACATTTGATGGTAGCAGCTTCCCTGCGGGAGATACTCTCTTTCACAAAATCGCATTATTAGGCGAAAGTAAGTTACAATTCAGTACCCTATCCTAAAGCTTGCTGTTAGGAGGGAATCTGCAGCTTGCAGTGAAAGCGCTTCCAGAGGGGAGTCTAATGAGGGCAAACATTTGATGGTAGCAGCTTCCCTGCGGGAGATACTCTCTTTGCCAAAATCGCATTATTCGCCGCAGTTAAGTTACAATTCAGTACCCTATCCTAAAGCTTGCTGTTAGGAGGGAATCTGCAGCTTGCAGTGAAAGCGCTTCCAGAGGGGAGTCTAACGAGGGCAAACATTTGATGGTAGCAGTTTCCCTGCGGGAGATACTCTCTTTGCCAAAATCGCCTTATTAGCCGCAGTTAAGATACAATTCAGTACCCTATCCTAAAGCTTGCTGTTAGGAGGGAATCTGCAGCTTGCAGTGAAAGCGCTTCCAGAGGGGAGTCTAACGAGGGCAAACATTTGATGGTAGCAGCTTCCCTGCGGGAGATAGTCTCTTTGCCAAAATCGCCTTATTAGCCGCAGTTAAGTTACAATTCAGTACCCTATCCTAAAGCTTGCTGTTAGGAGGGAATCTGCAGCTTGCAGTGAAAGCGCTTCCAGAGGGGAGTCTAATGAGGGCAAACATTTGATGGTAGCAGCTTCCCTGCGGGAGATACTCTTTTTGCCAAAATCGCATTATTATGCGACAGTAAGTTACATTTCAGTACCCTATCCTAAAGCTTGCTGTTAGGAAGGAATCTGCAGCTTGCAGTGAAAGCGCTTCCAGAGGGGAGTCTAATGAGGGCAAACATTTGATGGTAGCAGCTTCCCTGCGGGAGATAGTCTTCTTTCCATAATCGCCTTTTTAGCAGCAGTTAAGATACAATTCAGTACCCTATCCTAAAGCTTGCTGTTAGGAAGGAATCTGCAGCTTGCAGTGAAAGCGCTTCCAGAGGGGAGTCTAATGAGGGCAAACATTTGGTGGCAGCAGCTTCCCTGCGAGTTATAGTCTCTTTGCCAAAATCGCGTTATTAGGCGAAAGTAAGTTACAATTCAGTACCCTATCCTAAAGCTTGCTGTTAGGAGGGAATCTGCAGCTTGCAGTGAAAGCGCTTCCAGAGGGGAGTCTAATGAGGGCAAACATTTGGTGGCAGCAGCTTCCCTGCGAGTTATAGTCTCTTTGCCAAAATCGCTTTATTAGGCGAAAGTAAGTTACAATTCAGTACCCTATCCTAAAGCTTGCTGTTAGGAGGGAATCTGCAGCTTGCAGTGAAAGCGCTTCCAGAGGGGAGTCTAATGAGGGCAAACATTTGATGGTAGCAGCTTCCCTGTGGGAGATACTCTCTTTGCCAAAATCGCATTACTAGGCGAAAGTAAGTTACAATTCAGTACCCTATCCTAAAGCTTGCTGTTAGGAGGGAATCTGCAGCTTGCAGTGAAAGCGCTTCCAGAGGGGAGTCTTATGGGGGCAAATATTTGATGGTAGCAGCTTCCCTGCGGGATATATTCTCTTTGCCAAAATCGCCTTATTAGCCGCAGTTAAGTTACAATTCAGTACCCTATCCTAAAGCTTGCTGTTAGGAGGGAATCTGCAGCTTGCAGTGAAAGCGCTTCCAGAGGGTACTCTAATGAGGGCAAACATTTGATGGCAGAAGCTTCCCTGCGAGTTATAGTCCCTTTGCCAAAATCGCTTTATTAGGCGAAAGTAAGTTACAATTCAGTACCCTATCCTAAAGCTTGCTGTTAGGAGGGAATCTGCAGCTTGCAGTGAAAGCGCTTCCAGAGGGGAGTCTAATGAGGGCAAACATTTGATGGTAGCAGCTTCCCTGTGGGAGATACTCTCTTTGCCAAAATCGCATTACTAGGCGAAAGTAAGTTACAATTCAGTACCCTATCCTAAAGCTTGCTGTTAGGAGGGAATCTGCAGCTTGCAGTGAAAGCGCTTCCAGAGGGGAGTCTTATGAGGGCAAATATTTGATGGTAGCAGCTTCCCTGCGGGATATATTCTCTTTGCCAAAATCGCCTTATTAGACGCAGTTAAGTTACAATTCAGTACCCTATCCTAAAGCTTGCTGTTAGGAGGGAATCTGCAGCTTGCAGTGAAAGCGCTTCCAGAGGGGAGTCTAACGAGGGCAAACATTTGATGGTAGCAGCTTCCCTGCGGGAGATACTCTCTTTGCCAAAATCGCCTTATTAGCCGCAGTTAAGATACAATTCAGTACCCTATCCTAAAGCTTGCTGTTAGGAGGGAATCTGCAGCTTGCAGTGAAAGCGCTTCCAGAGGGGAGTCTAACGAGGGCAAACATTTGATGGTAGCAGCTTCCCTGCGGGAGATAGTCTCTTTGCCAAAATCGCCTTATTAGCCGCAGTTAAGTTACAATTCAGTACCCTATCCTAAAGCTTGCTGTTAGGAGGGAATCTGCAGCTTGTAGTGAAAGCGCTTCCGGAGGGGAGTCTAATGAGGGCAAACGTTTGATGGTAACAGCTTCCCTGCAGGAGATAGTCTCTTTTCCAAAATCGCATTATTAGGCGAAAGTAAGTTACAATTCAGTACCCTATCCTAAAGCTTGCTGTTAGGAGGGAATCTGCAGCTTGCAGTGAAAGCGCTTCCAGAGGGGAGTCTAACGAGGGCAAACATTTGATGGTAGCAGCTTCCCTGTGGGAGATACTCTCTTTGCCAAAATCGCATTACTAGGCGAAAGTAAGTTACAATTCAGTACCCTATCCTAAAGCTTGCTGTTAGGAGGGAATCTACAGCTTGCAGTGAAAGCGCTTCCAGAGGGGAGTCTAATGAGGGCAAACATTTGATGGTAGCAGCTTCCCTGCGGGATATATTCTCTTTGCCAAAATCGCCTTATTAGCCGCAGTTAAGTTACAATTCAGTACCCTATCCTAAAGCTTGCTGTTAGGAGGGAATCTGCAGCTTGCAGTGAAAGCGCTTCCAGAGGGGAGTCTAATGAGGGCAAACATTTGATGGTAGCAGCCTCCCTGCGGGAGATACTCTCTTTGCCAAAATCGCATTATTAGCCGCAGTTAAGTTACAATTCAGTACCCTATCCTAAAGCTTGCTGTTAGGAGGGAATCTGCAGCTTGCAGTGAAAGCGCTTCCAGAGGGGAGTCTAATGAGGGCAAACATTTGATGGTAGCAGCTTCCCTGCGGGAGATACTCTCTTTGCCAAAATCGCATTATTATGCGAAAGTAAGTTACAATTCTGTACCCTATCCTAAAGCTTGCTGTTAGGAGGGAATCTGCAGCTTGCAGTGAAAGCGCTTCCAGAGGGGAGTCTAACGAGGGCAAACATTTGATGGTAGCAGCTTCCCTGCGGGAGATACTCTATTTGCCAAAATCGCATTATTAGGCGAAAGTAAGTTACAATTCAGTACCCTATCCTAAAGCTTGCTGTTAGGAAGGAATCTGCAGCTTGCAGTGAAAGCGCTTCCAGAGGGGAGTCTAATGAGGGCAAACGTTTGATGGTAGCAGCTTCCCTGCGGGAGATACTCTCTTTGCCAAAATCGCATTATTATGCGAAAGTAAGTTACAATTCAGTACCCTATCCTAAAGCTTGCTGTTAGGAGGGAATCTGCAGCTTGCAGTGAAAGCGCTTCCAGAGGGGAGTCTAATGAGGGCAAACATTTGATGGTAGCAGCTTCCCTGTGGGAGATATTCTCTTTCCCAAAATCGCCTTATTAGCCGCAGTTAAGTTACAATTCAGTACCCTATCCTAAAGCTTGCTGTTAGGAGGGAATCTGCAGCTTGCAGTGAAAGCGCTTCCTGAGGGGAGTCTAATGAGGGCAAACATTTGATGGTAGCAGCTTCCCTGCGGGAGATACTCTCTTTCACAAAATCGCATTATTAGGCGAAAGTAAGTTACAATTCAGTACCCTATCCTAAAGCTTGCTGTTAGGAGGGAATCTGCAGCTTGCAGTGAAAGCGCTTCCAGAGGGGAGTCTAATGAGGGCAAACATTTGATGGTAGCAGCTTCCCTGCGGGAGATACTCTCTTTGCCAAAATCGCATTATTAGGCGAAAGTAAGTTACAATTCAGTACCCTATCCTAAAGCTTGCTGTTAGGAAGGAATCTGCAGCTTGCAGTGAAAGCGCTTCCAGAGGGGAGTCTAATGAGGGCAAACATTTGGTGGCAGCAGCTTCCCTGCGAGTTATAGTCTCTTTGCCAAAATCGCGTTATTAGGCGAAAGTAAGTTACAATTCAGTACCCTATCCTAAAGCTTGCTGTTAGGAGGGAATCTGCAGCTTGCAGTGAAAGCGCTTCCAGAGGGGAGTGTAATGAGGGCAAACATTTGGTGGCAGAAGCTTCCCTGCGAGTTATAGTCTCTTTGCCAATATAGCTTTATTAGGCGAAAGTAAGTTACAATTCAGTACCCTATCCTAAAGCTTGCTGTTAGGAGGGAATCTGCAGCTTGCAGTGAAAGCGCTTCCAGAGGGGAGTCTAATGAGGGCAAACATTTGATGGTAGCAGCTTCCCTGTGGGAGATACTCTCTTTGCCAAAATCGCATTACTATGCGAAAGTAAGTTACAATTCAGTACCCTATCCTAAAGCTTGCTGTTAGGAGGGAATCTGCAGCTTGCAGTGAAAGCGCTTCCAGAGGGGAGTCTTATGAGGGCAAATATTTGATGGTAGCAGCTTCCCTGCGGGATATATTCTCTTTGCCAAAATCGCCTTATTAGCCGCAGTTAAGTTACAATTCAGTACCCTATCCTAAAGCTTGCTGTTAGGAGGGAATCTGCAGCTTGCAGTGAAAGCGCTTCCAGAGGGGAGTCTAATGAGGGCAAACATTTGATGGTAGCAGCTTCCCTGCGGGAGATACTCTCTTTGCCAAAATCGCATTATTAGGCGAAAGTAAGTTACAATTCAGTACCCTATCCTAAAGCTTGCTGTTAGGAGGGAATCTGCAGCTTGCAGTGAAAGCGCTTCCAGAGTGGAGTCTAATGAGGGCAAAGATTTGATGGTAGCAGATTCCCTGCGGGAGATACTCTCTTTGACAAAATCGCATTATTAGGCGAAAGTAAGTTACAATTCAGTACCCTATCCTAAAGCTTGCTGTTAGGAAGGAATCTGCAGCTTGCAGTGAAAGCGCTTCCAGAGGGGAGTCTAATGAGGGCAAACATTTGGTGGCAGCAGCTTCCCTGCGAGTTATAGTCTCTTTGCCAAAATCGCATTATTAGGCGAAAGTAAGTTACAATTCAGTACCCTATCCTAAAGCTTGCTGTTAGGAGGGAATCTGCAGCTTGCAGTGAAAGCGCTTCCAGAGGGGAGTCTAACGAGGGCAAACATTTGATGGTAGCAGCTTCCCTGTGGGAGATACTCTCTTTGCCATAATCGCATTATTAGGCGAAAGTAAGTTACAATTCAGTACCCTATCCTAAAGCTTGCTGTTAGGAGGGAATCTACAGCTTGCAGTGAAAGCGCTTCCAGAGGGGAGTCTAATGAGGGCAAATATTTGATGGTAGCAGCTTCCCTGCGGGATATATTCTCTTTGCCAAAATCGCCTTATTAGCCGCAGTTAAGTTACAATTCAGTACCCTATCCTAAAGCTTGCTGTTAGGAGGGAATCTGCAGCTTGCAGTGAAAGCGCTTCCAGAGGGGAGTCTAATGAGGGCAAACATTTGATGGTAGCAGCTTCCCTGCGGGAGATACTCTCTTTGCCAAAATCGCATTATTAGGCGAAAGTAAGTTACAATTCAGTACCCTATCCTAAAGCTTGCTGTTAGGAGGGAATCTGCAGCTTGCAGTGAAAGTGCTTCCAGAGGGGAGTCTAATGAGGGCAAACATTTGATGGTAGCAGCTTCCCTGCGGGAGATACTCTCTTTGCCAAAATCGCATTATTAGGCGAAAGTAAGTTACAATTCAGTACCCTATCCTAAAGCTTGCTGTTAGGAAGGAATCTGCAGCTTGCAGTGAAAGCACTTCCAGAGGGGAGTCTAATGAGGGCAAACATTTGATGGTAGCAGCTTCCCTGCGGGAGATAGTCTCTTTGCCATAATCGCCTTAATAGCCGCAGTTAAGTTACAATTCAGTACCCTATCCTAAAGCTTGCTGTTAGGAGGGAATCTGCAGCTTGCAGTGAAAGCGCTTCCAGAGGGGAGACTAATGAGGGCAAACATTTGATGGTAGCAGCTTCCCTGCGGGAGATAGTCTCTTTGCCAAAATCGCCTTTTTAGCCGCAGTTAAGTTACAATTCAGTACACTATCCTAAAGCTTGCTGTTAGGAGGGAATCTGCAGCTTGCAGTGAAAGCGCTTCCAGAGGGGAGTCTAATGAGGGCAAACGTTTGATGGTAACAGCTTCCCTGCAGGAGATAGTCTCTTTGCCAAAATCGCATTATTATGCGAAAGTAAGTTACAATTCCGTACCCTATCCTAAAGCTTGCTGTTAGGAGGGAATCTGCAGCTTGCAGTGAAAGCGCTTCCAGAGGGGAGTCTAATGAGGGCAAACATTTAGTGGCAGCAGCTTCCCTGCGAGTTATAGTCTCTTTGCCAAAATCGCATTATTAGGCGAAAGTAAGTTACAATTCAGTACCCTATCCTAAAGCTTGCTGTTAGGAGGGAATCTGCAGCTTGCACTGAAAGCGCTTCCAGAGGGGAGTCTAATGAGGGCAAACATTTGATGGTAGCAGCTTCCCTGCGGGAGATACTCTCTTTGCCAAAATCGCATTATTAGGCGAAAGTAAGTTACAATTCAGTACCCTATCCTAAAGCTTGCTGTTAGGAGGGAATCTGCAGCTTGCAGTGAAAGCGCTTCCAGAGGGGAGTCTAATGAGGGCAAACATTTGATGGTAGCAGCTTCCCTGCGGGAGATAGTCTCTTCGCCAAAATCGCATTATTAGGCGAAAGTAAGTTACAATTCAGTACCCTATCCTAAAGCTTGCTGTTAGGAGGGAATCTGCAGCTTGCAGTGAAAGCGCTTCCAGAGGGGAGTCTAACGAGGGCAAACATTTGATGGTAGCAGCTTCCCTGCGGGAGATACTCTCTTTGCCAAAATCGCATTATTATCTGCAGTTAAGATACAATTCAGTACCCTATCCTAAAGCTTGCTGTTAGGAGGGAATCTGCAGCTTGCAGTGAAAGCGCTTCCAGAGGGGAGTCTAACGAGGGCAAACATTTGATGGTAGCAGCTTCCCTGCGGGAGATAGTCTCTTTGCCAAAATCGCCTTATTAGCCGCAGTTAAGTTACAATTCAGTACCCTATCCTAAAGCTTGCTGTTAGGAGGGAATCTGCAGCTTGCAGTGAAAGCGCTTCCAGAGGGGAGTCTAACGAGGGCAAACATTTGATGGTAGCAGCTTCCCTGTGGGAGATACTCTCTTTGCCAAAATCGCATTACTAGGCGAAAGTAAGTAACAATTCAGTACCCTATCCTAAAGCTTGCTGTTAGGAGGGAATCTACAGCTTGCAGTGAAAGCGCTTCCAGAGGGGAGTCTAATGAGGGCAAATATTTGATGGTAGAAGCTTCCCTGCGGGATATATTCTCTTTGCCAAAATCCCCTTATTAGCCGCAGCTAAGTTACAATTCAGTACCCTATCCTAAAGCTTGCTGTTAGGAGGGAATCTGCAGCTTGCAGTGAAAGCGCTTCCAGAGGGGAGTCTAACGAGGGCAAACATTTGATGGTAGCAGCTTCCCTGCGGGAGATACTCTCTTTGCCAAAATCGCCTTATTAGCCGCAGTTAAGTTACAATTCAGTACCCTATCCTAAAGCTTGCTGTTAGGAGGGAATCTGCAGCTTGCAGTGAAAGCGCTTCCAGAGGGGAGTCTAATGAGGGCAAACATTTGATGGTAGCAGCTTCCCTGCGAGTTATAGTCTCTTTGCCAAAATCGCCTTATTAGCCGCAGTTAAGTTACAATTCAGTACCCTATCCTAAAGCTTGCTGTTAGGAGGGAATCTGCCGCTTGCAGTGAAAGCGCTTCCAGAGGGGAGTCTAACGAGGGCAAACATGTGATGGTAGCAGCTTCCCTGCGGGAGATACTCTCTTTGCCAAAATCGCATTATTAGCCGCAGTTAAGTTACAATTCAGTACCCTATCCTAAAGATTGCTGTTAGGAGGGAATCTGCAGCTTGCTGTGAAAGCGCTTCCAGAGGGGAGTCTAATGAGGGCAAACGTTTGATGGTAACAGCTTCCCTGCGGGAGATAGTCTCTTTGCCAAAATCGCATTATTAGGCGAAAGTAAGTTACAATTCAGTACCCTATCCTAAAGCTTGCTGTTAGGAAGAAATCTGCAGCTTGCAGTGAAAGCGCTTCCAGAGGGGAGTCTAATGAGGGCAAACATTTGATGGTAGCAGCTTCCCTGCGGGAGATTGTCTCTTTGCCAATATCGCCTTATTCGCCGCAGTTAAGATACAATTCAGTACCCTATCCTAAAGCTTGCTGTTAGGAGGGAATCTGCAGCTTGCAGTGAAAGCGCTTCCAGAGGGGAGTCTAATGAGGGCAAACATTTGATGGTAGCAGCTTCCCTGCGGGAGATACTCTCTTTGCCAAAATCGCATTATTAGGCGAAAGTAAGTTACAATTCAGTACCCTATCCTAAAGCTTGCTGTTAGGAGGGAATCTGCAGCTTGCAGTGAAAGCGCTTCCAGAGGGGAGTCTAATGAGGGCGAACATTTGATGGTAGCAGCTTCCCTGCGGGAGATACTCTCTTTGCCAAAATCGCATTATTAGGCGAAAGTAAGTTACAATTCAGTACCCTATCCTAAAGCTTGCTGTTAGGAGGGAATCTGCAGCTTGCAGTGAAAGCGCTTCCAGAGGGGAGTCTAACGAGGGCAAACATTTGATGGTAGCAGCTTCCCTGCGGGAGATACTCTCTTTGCCAAAATCGCTTTATTAGGCGAAAGTAAGTTACAATTCAGTACCCTATCCTTAAGCTTGCTGTTAGGAAGGAATCTGCAGGTTGCAGTGAAAGCGCTTCCAGAGGGGAGTCTAATGAGGGCAAACATTTGGTGGCAGCAGATTCCCTGCGAGTTATAGTCTCTTTGCCAAAATCGCATTATTAGGCGAAAGTAAGATACAATTCAGTACCCTATCCTAAAGCTTGCTGTTAGGAGGGAATCTGCAGCTTGCAGTGAAAGCGCTTCCAGAGGGGAGTCTAACGAGGGCAAACATTTGATGGTAGCAGCTTCCCTGTGGGAGATACTCTCTTTGACATAATCGCATTATTAGGCGAAAGTAAGTTACAATTCAGTACCCTATCCTAAAGCTTGCTGTTAGGAGGGAATCTACAGCTTGCAGTGAAAGCGCTTCCAGAGGGGAGTCTAATGAGGGCAAATATTTGATGGTAGCAGCTTCCCTGCGGGATATATTCTCTTTGCCAAAATCGCCTTATTAGCCGCAGTTAAGTTACAATTCAGTACCCTATCCTAAAGCTTGCTGTTAGGAGGGAATCTGCAGCTTGCAGTGAAAGCGCTTCCAGAGGGGAGTCTAATGAGGGCAAACATTTGATGGTAGCAGCTTCCCTGCGGGAGATATTCTCTTTGCCAAAATCGCATTATTAGGCGAAAGTAAGTTACAATTCAGTACCCTATCCTAAAGCTTGCTGTTAGGAGGGAATCTGCAGCTTGCAGTGAAAGCGCTTCCAGAGGGGAGTCTAATGAGGGCAAACATTTGATGGTAGCAGCTTCCCTGCGGGAGATACTCTCTTTGCCAAAATAGCATTATTAGGCGAAAGTAAGTTACAATTCAGTACCCTATCCTAAAGCTTGCTGTTAGGAGGGAATCTGCAGCTTGCAGTGAAAGCGCTTCCAGAGGGGAGTCTAATGAGGGCAAACATTTGATGGTAGCAGCTTCCCTGCGAGTTATAGTCTCTTTGACAAAATCGCCTTATTAGCCGCAGTTAAGTTACAATTCAGTACCCTATCCTAAAGCTTGCTGTTAGGAGGGAATCTGCCGCTTGCAGTGAAAGCGCTTCCAGAGGGGAGTCTAACGAGGGCAAACATTTGATGGTAGCAGCTTCCCTGCGGGAGATAGTCTCTTTGCCATAATTGCCTTATTAGCCGCAGTTAAGTTACAATTCAGTACCCTATCCTAAAGCTTGCTGTTAGGAGAAAATCTGCAGCTTGCAGTGAAAGCGCTTCCAGAGGGGAGTCTAATGAGGGCAAACATTTGATGGTAGCAGCTTCCCTGCGGGAGATACTCTCTTTGCCAAAATCGCATTATTAGGCGAAAGTAAGTTACAATTCAGTACCCTATCCTAAAGCTTGCTGTTAGGAAGGAATCTGCAGCTTGCAGTGAAAGCGCTTCCAGAGGGGAGTCTAACGAGGGCAAACATTTGATGGTAGCAGCTTCCCTGCGGGAGATAGTCTCTTTGCCAAAATCGCCTTATTAGCCGCAGTTAAGTTACAATTCAGAACCCTATCCTAAAGCTTGCTGTTAGGAGGGAATCTGCAGCTTGCAGTGAAAGCGCTTCCAGAGGGGAGTCTAATGAGGGCAAACATTTGATGGTAGCAGCTTCCCTGTGGGAGATACTCTCTTTGCCAAAATCGCATTATTAGGCGAAACTAAGTTACAATTCAGTACCCTTTCCTAAAGCTTGCTGTTAGGAGGGAATCTGCAGCTTGCAGTGAAAGCGCTTCCAGAGGGGAGTCTAATGAGGGCAAACATTTGATGGTAGCAGCTTCCCTGCGGGAGATAGTCTCTTTGCCATAATCGCCTTATTAGCAGCAATTAAGATACAATTCAGTACCCTATCCTAAAGCTTGCTTTTAGGAGGGAATCTGCAGCTTGCAGTGAAAGCGCTTCCAGAGGGGAGTCTAAGGAGGGCAAACATTTGATGGTAGCAGCTTCCCTGCGGGAGATACTCTCTTTGCCAAAATCGCATTATTATGCGAAAGTAAGTTACAATTCAGTACCCTATCCTAAAGCTTGCTGTTAGGAAGGAATCTGCAGCTTGCAGTGAAAGCGCTTCCAGAGGGGAGTCTAATGAGGGCAAACATTTGGTGGCAGCAGCTTCCCTGCGAGTTATAGTCTCTTTGCCAAAATCGCATTATTAGGCGAAAGTAAGTTACAATTCAGTACCCTATCCTAAAGCTTGCTGTTAGGAGGGAATCTGCAGCTTGCAGTGAAAGCGCTTCCAGAGGGGAGTCTAACGAGGGCAAACATTTGATGGTAGCAGCTTCCCTGCGGGAGATACTCTCTTTGCCAAAATCGCATTATTAGGCGAAAGTAAGTTACAATTCAGTACCCTATCCTAAAGCTTGCTGTTAGGAAGGAATCTGCAGCTTGCAGTGAAAGCGCTTCCAGAGGGGAGTCTAATGAGGGCAAACATTTGATGGTAGCAGCTTCCCTGCGGGAGATAGTCTCTTTGCCAAAATCGCCTTATTAGCCGCAGTTAAGTTACAATTCAGTACCCTATCCTAAAGCTTGCTGTTAGGAGGGAATCTGCAGCTTGCAGTGAAAGCGCTTCCAGAGGGGAGTCTAATGAGGGCAAACGTTTGATGGTAACAGCTTCCCTGCGGGAGATAGTCTCTTTGCCAAAATCGCATTATTAGGCGAAAGTAAGTTACAATTCAGTACCCTATCCTAAAGCTTGCTGTTAGGAGGGAATCTGCAGCTTGCAGTGAAAGCGCTTCCAGAGGGGAGTCTAATGAGGGCAAACATTTGATGGTAGCAGCTTCCCTGTGGGAGATACTCTCTTTGCCAAAATCGCATTACTAGGTGAAAGTAAGTTACAATTCAGTACCCTATCCTAAAGCTTGCTGTTAGGAGGGAATCTGCAGCTTGCAGTGAAAGCGCTTCCAGAGGGGAGTCTTATGAGGGCAAATATTTGATGGTAGCAGCTTCCCTGCGGGATATATTCTCTTTGCCAAAATCGCCTTATTAGCCGCAGTTAAGTTACAATTCAGTACCCTATCCTAAAGCTTGCTGTTAGGAGGGAATATGCAGCTTGCAGTGAAAGCGCTTCCAGAGGGGAGTCTAATGAGGGCAAACATTTGATGGTAGCAGCTTCCCTGCGGGAGATACTCTCTTTGCCAAAATCGCCTTATTAGCCGCAGTTAAGTTACAATTCAGTACCCTATCCTAAAGCTTGCTGTTAGGAGGGAATCTGCAGCTTGCAGTGAAAGCGCTTCCAGAGGGGAGTCTAATGAGGGCAAACATTTGGTGGCAGCAGCTTCCCTGCGAGTTATAGTCTCTTTGCCAAAATCGCTTTATTAGGCGAAAGTAAGTTACAATTCAGTACCCTATCCTAAAGCTTGCTGTTAGGAGGGAATCTGCAGCTTGCAGTGAAAGCGCTTCCAGAGGGGAGTCTAATGAGGGCAAACATTTGATGGTAGCAGCTTCCCTGTGGGAGATACTCTCTTTGCCAAAATCGCATTACTAGGCGAAAGTAAGTTACAATTCAGTACCCTATCCTAAAGCTTGCTGTTAGGAGGGAATCTGCAGCTTGCAGTGAAAGCGCTTCCAGAGGGGAGTCTTATGAGGGCAAATATTTGACGGTAGCAGCTTCCCTGCGAGTTATAGTCTCTTTGCCAAAATCGCCTTATTAGCCGCAGTTAAGATACAATTCAGTACCCTATCCTAAAGCTTGCTGTTAGGAGGGAATCTGCAGCTTGCAGTGAAAGCGCTTCCTGAGGGGAGTCTAATGAGGGCAAACATTTGATGGTAGCAGCTTCCCTGCGGGAGATACTCTCTTTGCCAAAATCGCTTTATTTGGCGAAAGTAAGTTACAATTCAGTACCCTATGCTAAAGCTTGCTGTTAGGAGGGAATCTGCAGCTTGCAGTGAAAGCGCTTCCAGAGGGGAGTCTAATGAGGGCAAACATTTGATGGTAGCAGCTTCCCTGCGGGAGATACTCTCTTTTCCAAAATCGCATTATTAGGCGAAAGTAAGTTACAATTCAGTACCCTATCCTAAAGCTTGCTGTTAGGAGGGAATCTGCAGCTTGCAGTGAAAGCGCTTCCAGAGGGGAGTCTAATGAGGGCAAACATTTGATGGTAGCAGCTTCCCTGCGGGAGATACTCTCTTTGCCAAAATCGCCTTATTAGCCGCAGTTAAGTTACAATTCAGTACCCTATCCTAAAGCTTGCTGTTAGGAGGGAATCTGCAGCTTGCAGTGAAAGCGCTTCCAGAGGGGAGTCTAATGAGGGCAAACATTTGATGGTAGCAGCTTCACTGCGGGAGATACTCTCTTTGCCAAAATCGCATTATTAGGCGAAAGTAAGTTACAATTCAGTACCCTATCCTAAAGCTTGCTGTTAGGAGGGAATCTGCAGCTTGCAGTGAAAGCGCTTCCAGAGTGGAGTCTAATGAGGGCAAACATTTGATGGTAGCAGCTTCCCTGCGGGAGATACTCTTTTTGCCAAAATCGCATTATTAGGCGAAAGTAAGTTACAATTCAGTACCCTATCCTAAAGCTTGCTGTTAGGAAGGAATCTGCAGCTTGCAGTGAAAGCGCTTCCAGAGGGGAGTCTAATGAGGGCAAACATTTGATGGTAGCAGCTTCCCTGCGGGAGATACTCTCTTTGCCAAAATCGCATTATTAGCAGCAGTTAAGTTACAATTCAGTACCCTATCCTAAAGCTTGCTGTTAGGAGGGAATCTGCAGCTTGCAGTGAAAGCGCTTCCAGAGGGGAGTCTAATGAGGGCAAACATTTGATGGCAGCAGCTTCCCTGCGGGAGATACTCTCTTTGCCAAAATCGCATTATTAGGCGAAAGTAAGATACAATTCAGTATCCTATCTTAAAGCTTGCTGTTAGGAGGGAATCTGCAGCTTGCAGTGAAAGCGCTTCCAGAGGGGAGTCTAATGAGGGCAAACATTTGATGGTAGCAGCTTCCCTGCGGGAGATACTCTCTTTGCCAAAATCGCATTATTAGGCGAAAGTAAGTTACAATTCAGTACCCTATCCTAAAGCTTGCTGTTAGGAGGGAATCTGCAGCTTGCAGTGAAAGCTCTTCCAGAGGGGAGTCTAATGAGGGCAAACATTTGGTGGCAGCAGCTTCCCTGTGAGTTATAGTCTCTTTGCCAAAATCGCATTATTAGGCGAAAGAAAGTTACAATTCAGTACCCTATCCTAAAGCTTGCTGTTAGGAGGGAATCTGCAGCTTGCAGTGAAAGCGCTTCCAGAGGGGAGTCTAATGAGGGCAAACATTTGATGGTAGCAGCTTCCCTGCGGGAGAAATTCTCTTTGCCAAAATTGCATTATTAGGCGAAAGTAAGATACAATTCAGTACCCTATCCTAAAGCTTGCTGTTAGGAGGGAATCTGCAGCTTGCAGTGAAAGCGCTTCCAGAGGGGAGTCTAATGAGGGCAAACATTTGATGGTAGCAGCTTCCCTGCGGGAGATATTCTCTTTGCCAAAATCGCATTATTAGGCGAAAGTAAGTTACAATTCAGTACCCTATCCTAAAGCTTGCTGTTAGGAGGGAATCTGCAGCTTGCAGTGAAAGCGCTTCCAGAGGGGAGTCTAACGAAGGCAAACATTTGATGGTAGCAGCTTCCCTGCGGGAGATACTCTCTTTGCCAAAATCGCATTATTAGCCGCAGTTTAGATACAATTCAGTACCCTATCCTAAAGCTTGCTGTTAGGAGGGAATCTGCAGCTTGCAGTGAAAGCGCTTCCAGAGGGGAGTCTAATGAGGGCAAACATTTGATGGTAGCAGCTTCCCTGCGGGAGATACTCTCTTTGCCAAAATCGCATTATTAGGCGAAAGTAAGTTACAATTCAGTACCCTATCCTAAAGCTTGCTGTTAGGAGGGAATCTGCAGCTTGCAGTGAAAGCGCTTCCAGAGGGGAGTCTAATGAGGGCAAACATTTGATGGTAGCAGCTTCCCTGCGGGAGATACTCTCTTTGCCAAAATCGCATTATTAGGCGAAAGTAAGTTACAATTCAGTACCCTATCCTAAAGCTTGCTGTTAGGAGGGAATCTGCAGCTTGCAGTGAAAGCGCTTCCAGAGGGGAGTCTAACGAGGGCAAACATTTGATGGTAGCAGCTTTCCTGCGGGAGATACTCTCTTTGCCATAATCGCTTTATTAGGCGAAAGAAAGTTACAATTCAGTACCCTATCCTAAAGCTTGCTGTTAGGAGGGAATCTGCAGCTTGCAGTGAAAGCTCTTCCAGAGGGGAGTCTAATGAGGGCAAACGTTTGATGGTAACAGCTTCCCTGCGGGAGATATTCTCTTTGCCAAAATCGCATTATTAGGCGAAAGTAAGTTACAATTCAGTACCCTATCCTAAAGCTTGCTGTTAGGAGGGAATCTGCAGCTTGCAGTGAAAGCGCTTCCAGAGGGGAGTCTAATGAGGGCAAACATTTGATGGTAGCAGCTTTCCTGCGAGTTATAGTCTCTTTGCCAACATCGAATTATTAGGCGAAAGAAAGTTACAATTCAGTACCCTATCCTAAAGCTTGCTGTTAGGAGGGAATCTGCAGCTTGCAGTGAAAGCGCTTCCAGAGGGGAGTCTAATGAGGGCAAAGATTTGATGGTAGCAGCTTCCCTGCGGGAGATACTCTCTTTGCCAAAATCGCATTATTAGCCGCAGTTAAGTTTCAATTCAGTACACTGTCCCACAGCTTGCTGTTAGGAGGGAATCTGCAGCTTGCAGTGAAAGCGCTTCCAGAGGGGAGTCTAATGAGGGCAAACATTTGATGGTAGCAGCTTCCCTGCGGGAGATACTCTCTTTGCCAAAATCGCATTATTAGGCGAAAGTAAGTTACAATTCAGTACCCTATCCTAAAGCTTGCTGTTAGGAGGGAATCTGCAGCTTGCAGTGAAAGCGCTTCCAGAGGGGAGTCTAATGAGGGCAAACATTTGATGGTAGCAGCTTCCCTGCGGGAGATACTCTCTTTGCCAAAATCGCATTATTAGGCGAAAGTAAGTTACAATTCAGTACCCTATCCTAAAGCTTGCTGTTAGGAGGGAATCTGCAGCTTGCAGTGAAAGCGCTTCCAGAGGGGAGTCTAACGAGGGCAAACATTTGATGGTAGCAGCTTTCCTGCGGGAGATACTCTCTTTGCCATAATCGCTTTATTAGGCGAAAGAAAGTTACAATTCAGTACCCTATCCTAAAGCTTGCTGTTAGGAAGGAATCTGCAGCTTGCAGTGAAAGCGCTTCCAGAAGGGAGTCTAAGGAGGGCAAACATTTGATGGTAGCAGCTTCCCTGCGGGAGATACTCTCTTTGCCAAAATCGCATTATTAGGCGAAAGAAAGTTACAATTCAGTACCCTATCCTAAAGCTTGCTGTTAGGAGGGAATCTGCAGCTTGCAGTGAAAGCGCTTCCAGAGGGGAGTCTAACGAGGGCAAACATTTGATGGTAGCAGCTTCCCTGTGGGAGATACTCTCTTTGCCAAAATCGCATTATTAGGCGAAAGAAAGTTACAATTCAGTACCCTATCCTAAAGCTTGCTGTTATGAGGGAATCTGCAGCTTGCAGTGAAAGCGCTTCCAGAGGGGAGTCTAACGAGGGCAAACATTTGATGGTAGCAGCTTCCCTGTGGGAGATACTCTCTTTGCCAAAATCGCATTACTAGGCGAAAGTAAGTTACAATTCAGTACCCTATCCTAAAGCTTGCTGTTAGGAGGGAATCTGCAGCTTGCAGTGAAAGCGCTTCCAGAGGGGAGTCTAATGAGGGCAAATATTTGATGGTAGCAGCTTCCCTGCGGGAGATATTCTCTTTGCCAAAATCGCATTATTAGGCGAAAGTAAGTTACAATTCAGTACCCTATCCTAAAGCTTGCTGTTAGGAGGGAATCTGCAGCTTGCAGTGAAAGCGCTTCAAGAGGGGAGTCTAACGAGGGCAAACATTTGATGGTAGCAGCTTCCCTGCGGGAGATACTCTCTTTGCCATAATCGCTTTATAAGGCGAAAGTAAGTTACAATTCAGTACCCTATCCTAAAGCTTGCTGTTAGGAAGGAATCTGCAGCTTGCAGTGAAAGCGCTTCCAGAGGGGAGTCTAATGTGGGCAAACATTTGATGATAGCAGCTTCCCTGCGGGAGATACTCTCTTTGCCATAATCGCCTTATTAGCCCCAGTTAAGTTACAATTCAGTACCCTATCCTAAAGCTTGCTGTTAGGAGGGAATCTGCAGCTTGCAGTGAAAGCGCTTCCAGAGGGGAGTCTAATGAGGGCAAACATTTGATGGTAGCAGCTTCCCTGCGGGAGATACTCTCTTTGCCAAAATCGCATTATTAGGCGAAAGTAAGTTACAATTCAGTACCCTATCCTAAAGCTTACTGTTAGGAGGGAATCTTCAGCTTGCAGTGAAAGCGCTTCCAGAGGGGAGTCTAATGAGGGCAAACATTTGATGGTAGCAGCTTCCCTGCGGGAGATACTCTCTTTGCCAAAATCGCATTATTAGGCAAAAGTAAGTTACAATTCAGTACCCTATCCTAAAGCTTGCTGTTAGGAGGGAATCTGCAGCTTGCAGTGAAAGCGCTTCCAGAGGGGAGTCTAATGAGGGCAAAGATTTGATGGTAGCAGCTTCCCTGCGGGAGATAGTCTCTTTGCCATAATCGCATTATTAGGCGAAAGTAAGTTACAATTCAGTACCCTATCCTAAAGCTTGCTGTTAGGAGGGAATCTGCAGCTTGCAGTGAAAGCGCTTCCAGAGGGGAGTCTAATGAGGGCAAATATTTGATGGTAGCAGCTTCCCTGCGGGAGATATTCTCTTTGCCAAAATCGCCTTATTAGCCGCACTTAAACTACAATTCAGTACCCTATCCTAAAGCTTGCTGTTAGGAGGGAATCTGCAGCTTGCAGTGAAAGCGCTTCCAGAGGGGAGTCTAATGAGGGCAAATATTTGATGGTAGCAGCTTCCCTGCGGGAGATATTCTCTTTGCCAAAATCGCATTATTAGGCGAAAGTAAGATACAATTCAGTACACTATCCTAAAGCTTGCTGTTAGGAAGGAATCTGCAGCTTGCAGTGAAAGCGCTTCCAGAGGGGAGTCTAATGAGGGCAAACATTTGATGGTAGCATCTTCCCTGCCGTAGATACTCTCTTTGCCAATATCACATTATTAGGCGAAAGTAAGTTACAATTCAGTACCCTATCCTAAAGCTTGCTGTTAGGAGGGAATCTGCAGCTTGCAGTGAAAGCGCTTCAAGAGGGGAGTCTAACGAGGGCAAACATTTGATGGTAGCAGCTTCCCTGCGGGAGATACTCTCTTTGCCATAATCGCTTTATAAGGCGAAAGTAAGTTACAATTCAGTACCCTATCCTAAAGCTTGCTGTTAGGAAGGAATCTGCAGCTTGCAGTGAAAGCGCTTCCAGAGGGGAGTCTAATGTGGGCAAACATTTGATGATAGCAGCTTCCCTGCGGGAGATACTCTCTTTGCCATAATCGCCTTATTAGCCCCAGTTAAGTTACAATTCAGTACCCTATCCTAAAGCTTGCTGTTAGGAGGGAATCTGCAGCTTGCAGTGAAAGCGCTTCCAGAGGGGAGTCTAATGAGGGCAAACATTTGATGGTAGCAGCTTCCCTGCGGGAGATACTCTCTTTGCCAAAATCGCATTATTAGGCGAAAGTAAGTTACAATTCAATACCCTATCCTAAAGCTTACTGTTAGGAGGGAATCTGCAGCTTGCAGTGAAAGCGCTTCCAGAGGGGAGTCTAATGAGGGCAAACATTTGATGGTAGCAGCTTCCCTGCGGGAGATACTCTCTTTGCCAAAATCGCATTATTAGGCGAAAGTAAGTTACAATTCAGTACCCTATCCTAAAGCTTGCTGTTAGGAGGGAATCTGCAGCTTGCAGTGAAAGCGCTTCCAGAGGGGAGTCTAATGAGGGCAAAGATTTGATGGTAGCAGCTTCCCTGCGGGAGATAGTCTCTTTGCCAAAATCGCCTTATTAGGCGAAAGTAAGTTACAATTCAGTACCCTATCCTAAAGCTTGCTGTTAGGAGGGAATCTGCAGCTTGCAGTGAAAGCGCTTCCAGAGGGGAGTCTAATGAGTGCAAACATTTGATGGTAGCAGCTTCCCTGCGGGAGATAGTCTCTTTGCCAAAATCGCATTATTAGGCGAAAGTAAGTTACAATTCAGTACCCTATCCTAAAGCTTGCTGTTAGGAAGGAATCTGCAGCTTGCAGTGAAAGCACATCCAGAGGGGAGTCTAATGAGGGCAAACATTTGATGGTAGCAGCTTCCCTGCGGGAGATAGTCTCTTTGCCATAATCGTCTTAATAGCCGCAGTTAAGTTACAATTCAGTACCCTATCCTAAAGCTTGCTGTTAGGAGGGAATCTGCAGCTTGCAGTGAAAGCGCTTCCAGAGGGGAGTCTAATGAGGGCAAATATTTGATGGTAGCAGCTTCCCTGCGGGAGATACTCTCTTTGCCAAAATCGCATTATTAGGCGAAAGTAAGTTACAATTCAGTACCCTATCCTAAAGCTTGCTGTTAGGAGGAAATCTGCAGCTTGCAGTGAAAGCGCTTCCAGAGGGGAGTCTAATGAGGGCAAACATTTGATGGTAGCAGCTTCCCTGCGGGAGATACTCTCTTTGCCAAAATCGCATTATTAGGCGAAAGTAAGTTACAATTCAGTACCCTATCCTAAAGCTTGCTGTTAGGAGGGAATCTGCAGCTTGCAGTGAAAGCGCTTCCAGAGGGGAGTCTAATGAGGGCAAACATTTAGTGGCAGCAGCTTCCCTGCGAGTTATATTCTCTTTGCCAAAATCGCATTATTAGGCGAAAGTAAGTTACAATTCAGTACCCTATCCTAAAGCTTGCTGTTAGGAGGGAATCTGCAGCTTGCAGTGAAAGCGCTTCCAGAGGGGAGTCTAACGAGGGCAAACATTTGATGGTAGCAGCTTCCCTGTGGGAGATACTCTCTTTGCATAAATCGCATTACTAGGCGAAAGTAAGTTACAATTCAGTACCCTATCCTAAAGCTTGCTGTTAGGAGGGAATCTGCAGCTTGCAGTGAAAGCGCTTCCAGAGGGGAGTCTAATGAGGGCAAATATTTGATGGTAGCAGCTTCCCTGCGGGATATATTCTCTTTGCCAAAATCGCCTAATTAGCCGCAGTTAAGTTACAATTCAGAACCCTATCCTAAAGCTTGCTGTTAGGAGGGAATCTGCAGCTTGCAGTGAAAGCATTTCCAGAGGGGAGTCAAATGAGGGCAAACATTTGATGGTAGCAGCTTCCCTGCGGGAGATACTCTCTTTGCCAGAATCGCATTATTAGGCGAAAGTAAGTTACAATTCAGTACCCTATCCTAAAGCTTGCTGTTAGGAGGGAATCTGCAGCTTGCAGTGAAAGCGCTTCCAGAGGGGAGTCTAATGAGGGCAAACATTTGATGGTAGCAGCTTCCCTGCGGGAGATAGTCTCTTCGCCAAAATCGCATTATTAGGCCAAAGTAAGTTACAATTCAGTACCCTATCCTAAAGCTTGCTGTTAGGAGGGAATCTGCAGCTTGCAGTGAAAGCGCTTCCAGAGGGGAGTCTAACGAGGGCAAACATTTGATGGTAGCAGCTTCCCTGCGGGAGATACTCTCTTTGCCAAAATCGCCTTATTAGCCGCAGTTAAGTTACAATTCAGTACCCTATCCTAAAGCTTGCTGTTAGGAGGGAATCTGCAGCTTGCAGTGAAAGCGCTTCCAGAGGGGAGTCTAATGAGGGCAAACATTTGATGGTAGCAGCTTCCCTGCGGGAGATACTCTCTTTGCCAAAATCGCATTATTAGCCGCAGTTAAGTTACAATTCAGTACCCTATCCTAAAGCTTGCTGTTAGGAGGGAATCTGCAGCTTGTAGTGAAAGCGCTTCCAGAGGGGAGTCTAATGAGGGCAAACATTTGATGGTAGCAGCTTCCCTGCGGGAGATACTCTCTTTGTCAAAATCGCATTATTAGGCGAAAGTAAGTTACAATTCAGTACCCTATCCTAAAGCTTGCTGTTAGGAGGGAATCTGCAGCTTGCAGTGAAAGCGCTTCCAGAGGGGAGTCTAATGAGGGCAAACATTTGATGGTAGCATCTTCCCTGCAGGAGATACTCTATTTGCCAAAATCGCATTATTAGGCGAAAGTAAGTAACAATTCAGTACCCTATCCTAAAGCTTGCTGTTAGGAGGGAATCTGCAGCTTGCAGTGAAAGCGCTTCCAGAGGGGAGTCTAATGAGGGCAAACATTTGATGGTAGCAGCTTCCCTGCGGGAGATACTCTCTTTGCCAAAATCGCATTATTAGCCGCAGTTAAGTTACAATTCAGTACCCTATCCTAAAGATTGCTGTTAGGAGGGAATCTGCAGCTTGCTGTGAAAGCACTTCCAAAGGGGAGTCTAATGAGGGCAAACGTTTGATGGTAACAGCTTCCCTGCGGGAGATAGTCTCTTTGCCAAAATCGCATTATTAGGCGAAAGTAAGTTACAATTCAGTACCCTATCCTAAAGCTTGCTGTTAGGAGGGAATCTGCAGCTTGCAGTGAAAGCGCTTCCAGAGGGGAGTCTAATGAGGGCAAACATTTGATGGTAGCAGCTTCCCTGCGGGAGATACTCTCTTTGCCAAAATCGCATTATTAGGCGAAAGTAAGTTACAATTCAGTACCCTATCCTAAAGCTTGCTGTTAGGAGGGAATCTGCAGCTTGCAGTGAAAGCACTTCCAGAGGGGAGTCTAATGAGGGCAAACATTTGATGGTAGCAGCTTCCCTGCGGGAGATACTCTCTTAGCCAAAATCGCATTACTAGGCGAAAGTAAGTTACAATTCAGTACCCTATCCTAAAGCTTGCTGTTAGGAGGGAATCTGCAGCTTGAAGTGAAAGCGCTTCCAGAGGGGAGTCTAATGAGGGCAAACATTTGATTGTAGCAGCTTCCCTGCGGGAGAT
The DNA here is from genome assembly GCF_032191515.1 of Phaenicophaeus curvirostris. Lineage (NCBI taxonomy): Eukaryota > Metazoa > Chordata > Aves > Cuculiformes > Cuculidae > Phaenicophaeus > Phaenicophaeus curvirostris. The sequence continues at coordinate 46,721 of NW_027206926.1, forward strand.
ACTCTCTTTGCCAAAATCGCATTATTCGCCACAGTTAAGTTACAATTCAGTACCCTATCCTAAAGCTTGCTGTTAGGAGGGAATCTGCAGCTTGCAGTGAAAGCGCTTCCAGAGGGGAGTCTAATGAGGGCAAATATTTGATGGTAGCAGCTTCCCTGCGGGAGATATTCTCTTTGCCAAAATCGCCTTATTAGCCGCACTTAAATTACAATTCAGTACCCTATCCTAAAGCTTGCTGTTAGGAAGGAATCTGCAGCTTGCAGTGAAAGCGCTTCCAGAGGGGAGTCTAATGAGGGCAAACATTTGATGGTAGCAGCTTCCCTGTGGGAGATACTCTCTTTGCCAAAATCGCATTATTAGGCGAAAGTAAGTTACAATTCAGTACCCTTTCCTAAAGCTTGCTGTTAGGAGGGAATCTGCAGCTTGCAGTGAAAGCGCTTCCAGAGGGGAGTCTAACGAGGGCAAACATTAGATGGTAGCAGCTTCCCTGCGGGAGATACTCTCTTTGCCATAATCGCTTTATTAGGCGAAAGTAAGTTACAATTCAGTACCCTATCCTAAAGCTTGCTGTTAGGAAGGAATCTGCAGCTTGCAGTGAAAGCGCTTCCAGAGGGGAGTCTAATGAGGGCAAACATTTGATGGTAGCAGCTTCCCTGCGGGAGATACTCTCTTTGCCAAAATCGCCTTATTAGCCGCAGTTAAGTTACAATTCAGTACCCTATCCTAAAGCTTGCTGTTAGGAGGGAATCTGCAGCTTGCAGTGAAAGCGCTTCCAGAGGGGAGTCTAATGAGGGCAAATATTTGATGGTAGCAGCTTCCCTGCGGGAGATATTCTCTTTGCCAAAATCGCCTTATTAGCCGCACTTAAGTTACAATTCAGTACCCTATCCTAAAGCTTGCTGTTAGGAGGGAATCTGCAGCTTGTAGTGAAAGCGCTTCCAGAGGGGAGTCTAATGAGGGCAAATATTTGATGGTAGCAGCTTCCCTGCGGGAGATACTCTCTTTGCCAAAATCGCTTTATTATGCGAAAGTAAGTTACAATTCAGTACCCTATCCTAAAGCTTGCTGTTAGGAGGGAATCTGCAGCTTGCAGTGAAAGCGCTTCCAGAGGGGAGTCTAATGAGGGCAAACATTTGATGGTAGCAGCTTCCCTGCGGGAGATACTCTCTTTGCCAAAATCGCATTATTAGGCGAAAGTAAGTTACAATTCAGTACCCTATCCTAAAGCTTACTGTTAGGAGGGAATCTGCAGCTTGCAGTGAAAGCGCTTCCAGAGGGGAGTCTAATGAGGGCAAACATTTGATGGTAGCAGCTTCCCTGCGGGAGATATTCTCTTTGCCAAAATCGCATTATTAGGCGAAAGTAAGTTACAATTCAGTACCCTATCCTAAAGCTTGCTGTTAGGAGGGAATCTGCAGCTTGCAGTGAAAGCGCTTCCAGAGGGGAGTCTAATGAGGGCAAAGATTTGATGGTAGCAGCTTCCCTGCGGGAGATAGTCTCTTTGCCAAAATCGCATTATTAGGCGAAAGTAAGTTACAATTCAGTACCCTATCCTAAAGCTTGCTGTTAGGAGGGAATCTGCAGCTTGCAGTGAAAGCGCTTCCAGAGGGGAGTCTAATGAGGGCAAATATTTGATGGTAGCAGCTTCCCTGCGGGAGATATTCTCTTTGCCAAAATCGCCTTATTAGCCGCAGTTAAGTTACAATTCAGTACCCTATCCTAAAGCTTGCTGTTAGGAGGGAATCTGCAGCTTGCAGTGAAAGCGCTTCCAGAGGGGAGTCTAATGAGGGCAAACATTTGATGGTAGCAGCTTCCCTGCGGGAGATACTCTCTTTGCCAAAATCGCATTATTAGGCGAAAGTAAGTTACAATTCAGTACCCTATCCTAAAGCTTGCTGTTAGGAGGGAATCTGCAGCTTGCAGTGAAAGCGCTTCCAGAGGGGAGTCTAATGAGTGCAAACATTTGATGGTAGCAGCTTCCCTGCGGGAGATAGTCTCTTTGCCAAAATCGCATTATTAGGCGAAAGTAAGTTACAATTCAGTACCCTATCCTAAAGCTTGCTGTTAGGAAGGAATCTGCAGCTTGCAGTGAAAGCACTTCCAGAGGGGAGTCTAATGAGGGCAAACATTTGATGGTAGCAGCTTCCCTGCGGGAGATAGTCTCTTTGCCAAAATCGTCTTAATAGCCGCAGTTAAGTTACAATTCAGTACCCTATCCTATAGCTTGCTGTTAGGAGGGAATCTGCAGCTTGCAGTGAAAGCGCTTCCAGAGGGGAGTCTAATGAGGGCAAATATTTGATGGTAGCAGCTTCCCTGCGGGAGATACTCTCTTTGCCAAAATCGCATTATTAGGCGAAAGTAAGTTACAATTCAGTACCCTATCCTAAAGCTTGCTGTTAGGAGGAAATCTGCAGCTTGCAGTGAAAGCGCTTCCAGAGGGGAGTCTAATGAGGGCAAACATTTGATGGTAGCAGCTTCCCTGCGGGAGATACTCTCTTTGCCAAAATCGCATTCTTAGGCGAAAGTAAGTTACAATTCAGTACCCTATCCTAAAGCTTGCTGTTAGGAGGGAATCTGCAGCTTGCAGTGAAAGCGCTTCCAGAGGGGAGTCTAATGAGGGCAAACATTTAGTGGCAGCAGCTTCCCTGCGAGTTATATTCTCTTTGCCAAAATCGCATTATTAGGCGAAAGTAAGTTACAATTCAGTACCCTATCCTAAAGCTTGCTGTTAGGAGGGAATCTGCAGCTTGCAGTGAAAGCGCTTCCAGAGGGGAGTCTAACGAGGGCAAACATTTGATGGTAGCAGCTTCCCTGTGGGAGATACTCTCTTTGCATAAATCGCATTACTAGGCGAAAGTAAGTTACAATTCAGTACCCTATCCTAAAGCTTGCTGTTAGGAGGGAATCTGCAGCTTGCAGTGAAAGCGCTTCCAGAGGGGAGTCTAATGAGGGCAAATATTTGATGGTAGCAGCTTCCCTGCGGGATATATTCTCTTTGCCAAAATCGCCTAATTAGCCGCAGTTAAGTTACAATTCAGAACCCTATCCTAAAGCTTGCTGTTAGGAGGGAATCTGCAGCTTGCAGTGAAAGCACTTCCAGAGGGGAGTCAAATGAGGGCAAACATTTGATGGTAGCAGCTTCCCTGCGGGAGATACTCTCTTTGCCAGAATCGCATTATTAGGCGAAAGTAAGTTACAATTCAGTACACTATCCTAAAGCTTGCTGTTAGGAGGGAATCTGCAGCTTGCAGTGAAAGCGCTTCCAGAGGGGAGTCTAATGAGGGCAAACATTTGATGGTAGCAGCTTCCCTGCGGGAGATAGTCTCTTCGCCAAAATCGCATTATTAGGCCAAAGTAAGTTACAATTCAGTACCCTATCCTAAAGCTTGCTGTTAGGAGGGAATCTGCAGCTTGCAGTGAAAGCGCTTCCAGAGGGGAGTCTAATGAGGGCAAACATTTGATGGTAGCAGCTTCCCTGCGGGAGATACTCTCTTTGCCAAAATCGCATTATTAGGCGAAAGTAAGTTACAATTCAGTACCCTATCCTAAAGCTTGCTGTTAGGAGGGAATCTGCAGCTTGCAGTGAAAGCGCTTCCAGAGGGGAGTCTAATGAGGGCAAACATTTGATGGTAGCAGCTTCCCTGCGGGAGATACTCTCTTTGCCAAAATCGCATTACTAGGCGAAAGTAAGTTACAATTCAGTACCCTATCCTAAAGCTTGCTGTTAGGAGGGAATCTGCAGCTTGAAGTGAAAGCGCTTCCAGAGGGGAGTCTAACGAGGGCAAACATTTGATTGTAGCAGCTTCCCTGCGGGAGATACTCTCTTTGCCAAAATCGCATTATTCGCCTCAGTTAAGTTACAATTCAGTACCCTATCCTAAAGCTTGCTGTTAGGAGGGAATCTGCAGCTTGCAGTGAAAGCGCTTCCAGAGGGGAGTCTAATGAGGGCAAATATTTGATGGTAGCAGCTTCCCTGCGGGAGATATTCTCTTTGCCAAAATCGCCTTATTAGCCGCACTTAAATTACAATTCAGTACCCTATCCTAAAGCTTGCTGTTAGGAAGGAATCTGCAGCTTGCAGTGAAAGCGCTTCCAGAGGGGAGTCTAATGAGGGCAAACATTTGATGGTAGCAGCTTCCCTGCGGGAGATACTCTCTTTGCCAAATCACATTATTAGGCGAAAGTAAGTTACAATTCAGTACCCTATCCTAAAGCTTGCTGTTAGGAAGGAATCTGCAGCTTGCAGTGAAAGCGCTTCCAGAGGGGAGTCTAATGAGGGCAAACATTTGATGGTAGCAGCTTCCCTGCGGGAGATACTCTCTTTGCCAAAATCGCCTTATTAGCCGCAGTTAAGTTACAATTCAGTACCCTATCCTAAAGCTTGCTGTTAGGAGGGAATCTGCAGCTTGCAGTGAAAGCGCTTCCAGAGGGGAGTCTAATGAGGGCAAATATTTGATGGTAGCAGCTTCCCTGCTGGAGATACTCTTTTTGCCAAAATCGCATTATTAGGCGAAAGTAAGTTACAATTCAGTACCCTATCCTAAAGCTTGCTGTTAGGAGGGAATCTGCAGCTTGCAGTGAAAGCGCTTCCAGAGGGGAGTCTAACGAGGGCAAACATTTGATGGTAGCAGCTTCCCTGCGGGAGATATTCTCTTTGCCAAAATCGCCTTATTAGCCGCACTTAAGTTACAATTCAGTACCCTATCCTAAAGCTTGCTGTTAGGAGGGAATCTGCAGCTTGCAGTGAAAGCGCTTCCAGAGGGGAGTCTAATGAGGGCAAACATTTGATGGTAGCAGCTTCCCTGCGGGAGATATTCTCTTTGCCAAAATCGCATTATTAGGCGAAAGTAAGATACAATTCAGTACCCTATCCTAAAGCTTGCTGTTAGGAGGGAATCTGCAGCTTGCAGTGAAAGCGCTTCCAGAGGGGAGTCTAATGAGGGCAAACATTTGATGGTAGCAGCTTCCCTGCGGGAGATACTCTCTTTGCCAAAATCGCATTATTAGGCGAAAGTAAGTTACAATTCAGTGCCCTTTCCTAAAGCTTGCTGTTAGGAGGGAATCTGCAGCTTGCAATGAAAGCGCTTCCAGAGGGGAGTCTAATGAGGGCAAACATTTGATGGTAGCAGCTTCCCTGCGGGAGATACTCTCTTTGCCAAAATCGCATTATTAGGCGAAAGTAAGTTACAATTCAGTACCCTATCCTAAAGCTTGCTGTTAGGAGGGAATCTGCAGCTTGCAGTGAAAGCGCTTCCAGAGGGGAATCTAACGAGGGCAAACATTAGATGGTAGCAGCTTCCATGCGGGAGATACTCTCTTTGCCATAATCGCTTTATTAGGCGAAAGTAAGTTACAATTCAGTACACTATCCTAAAGCTTGCTGTTAGGAAGGAATCTGCAGCTTGCAGTGAAAGCGCTTCCAGAGGGGAGTCTAATGAGGGCAAACATTTGATGGTAGCAGCTTCCCTGCGGGAGATAGTCTCTTTTCAAAAATCGCCTTATTAGCCGCAGTTAAGTTACAATTCAGTACCCTATCCTAAAGCTTGCTGTTAGGAGGGAATCTGCAGTTTGCAGTGAAAGCGCTTCAAGAGGGGAGTCTAATGAGGGCAAACATTTGATGGTAGCAGCTTCACTGCGGGAGATACTCTCTTTGCCAAAATCGCATTATTAGCCGCAGTTAAGTTACAATTCAGTACCCTATCCTAAAGCTTGCTGTTAGGAGGGAATCTGCAGCTTGCAGTGAAAGCGCTTCCAGAGGGGAGTCTAATGAGGGCAAACATTTGATGGTAGCAGCTTCCCTGCGGGAGATACTCTCTTTGTCAAAATCGCATTATTAGGCGAAAGTAAGTTACAATTCAGTACCCTATCCTAAAGCTTGCTGTTAGGAGGGAATCTGCAGCTTGCAGTGAAAGCGCTTCCAGAGGGGAGTCTAATGAGGGCAAACATTTGATGGTAGCAGCTTCCCTGCGGGAGATACTCTCTTTGCCAACATCGCATTATTAGCCGCAGTTAAGTTACAATTCAGTACCCTATCCTAAAGCTTGCTGTTAGGAGGGAATCTGCAGCTTGCAGTGAAAGCGCTTCCAGAGGGGAGTCTAATGAGGGCAAATATTTGATGGTAGCAGCTTCCCTGCGGGAGGTACTCTCTTTGCCAAAATCGCATTATTAGCCGCAGTTAAGTTTCAATTCAGTACCCTATCCTAAAGCTTGCTGTTAGGAGGGAATCTGCAGCTTGCAGTGAAAGCGCTTCCAGAGGGGAGTCTAATGAGGGCAAACATTTGGTGGCAGCAGCTTCCCTGCGGGAGATATTCTCTTTGCCAAAATCGCCTTATTAGCCGCAGTTAAGTTACAATTCAGTACCCTATCCTAAAGCTTGCTGTTAGGAGGGAATCTGCAGCTTGCAGTGAAAGCGCTTCCAGAGGGGAGTCTAATGAGGGCAAACATTTGATGGTAGCAGCTTCCCTGCGGGAGATAATCCCTTTGCCATAATCGCATTATTAGGTGAAAGTAAGTTACAATTCAGTACCCTATCCTAAAGCTTGCTGTTAGTTGGGAATCTGCAGCTTGCAGTGAAAGCGCTTCCAGTGGGGAGTCTATCGAGGGCAAACATTTGATGGTAGCAGCTTCCCTGCGGGAGATACTCTCTTTGCCAAAATCGCCTTATTAGCCGCAGTTAAGTTACAATTCAGTACCCTATCCTAAAGCTTGCTGTTAGGAGGGAATCTGCAGCTTGCTGTGAAAGCGCTTCCAGAGGGGAGTCTAATGAGGGCAAACATTTGATGGTAGCAGCTTCCCTGCGGGAGATACTCTCTTTGCCAAAATCGCATTATTAGGCGAAAGTAAGTTACAATTCAGTACCCTATCCTAAAGCTTGCTGTTAGGAGGGAATCTGCAGCTTGCAGTGAAAGCGCTTCCAGAGGGGAGTCTAATGAGTGCAAACATTTGATGGTAGCAGCTTCCCTGCGGGAGATACTCTCTTTGCCAAAATCGCATTATTAGGCGAAAGTAAGTTACAATTCAGTACCCTATCCTAAAGCTTGCTGTTAGGAAGGAATCTGCAGCTTGCAGTGAAAGCGCTTCCAGAGGGGAGTCTAATGAGGGCAAACATTTGATGGTAGCAGCTTCCCTGCGGGAGATAGTCTCTTTGCCATAATCGCCTTAATAGCCGCAGTTAAGTTACAATTCAGTACCCTATCCTAAAGCTTGCTGTTAGGAGGGAATCTGCAGCTTGCAGTGAAAGCGCTTCCAGAGGGGAGTCTAATGAGGGCAAACATTTGATGGTAGCAGCTTCCCTGCGGGAGATACTCTCTTTTTCATAATAGCATTATTAGGCGAAAGTAAGTTACAATTCAGTACCCTATCCTAAAGCTTGCTGTTAGGAGGGAATCTGCAGCTTGCAGTGAAAGTGCTTCAAGAGGGGAGTCTAATGAGGGCAAACATTTGATGGTAGCAGCTTCCCTGCTGGAGATACTCTTTTTGCCAATATCGCATTATTATGCGAAAGTAAGTTACAATTCAGTACCCTATCCTAAAGCTTGCTGTTAGGAGGGAATCTGCAGCTTGCAGTGAAAGCGCTTCCAGAGGGGAGTCTAATGAGGGCAAACATTTGATGGTAGCAGCTTCCCTGCGGGAGATACTCTCTTTGCCAAAATCGCATTATTAGCCGCAGTTAAGTTACAATTCAGTACCCTATCCTAAAGATTGCTGTTAGGAGGGAATCTGCAGCTTGCTGTGAAAGCGCTTCCAGAGGGGAGTCTAATGAGGGCAAACGTTTGACGGTAACAGCTTCCCTGCGGGAGATAGTCTCTTTGCCAAAATCGCATTATTAGGCGAAAGTAAGTTACAATTCAGTACCCTATCCTAAAGCTTGCTGTTAGGAGGGAATCTGCAGCTTGCAGTGAAAGCGCTTCCAGAGGGGAGTCTAATGAGGGAAAACATTTGGTGGCAGCAGCTTCCCTGCGAGTTATAGTCTCTTTGCCAAAATCGCATTATTAGGCGAAAGTAAGTTACAATTCAGTACCCTATCCTAAAGCTTGCTGTTAGGAGGGAATCTGCAGCTTGCAGTGAAAGCGCTTCCAGAGGGGAGTCTAACGAGGGCAAACATTTGATGGTAGCAGCTTCCCTGCGGGAGATAGTCTCTTTCCCAAAATCGCATTATTAGGCGAAAGTAAGTTACAATTCAGTACCCTATCCTAAAGCTTGCTGTTAGGAGGGAATCTGCAGCTTGCAGTGAAAGCGCTTCCAGAGGGGAGTCTAATGAGGGCAAACATTTGGTGGCAGCAGCTTCCCTGCGGGATATATTCTCTTTGCCAAAATCGCCTTATTAGCCGCAGTTAAGTTACAATTCAGTACCCTATCCTAAAGCTTGCTGTTAGGAGGGAATCTGCAGCTTGCAGTGAAAGCGCTTCCAGAGGGGAGTCTAATGAGGGCAAACATTTGATGGTAGCAGCTTCCCTGCGGGAGATACTCTCCTTGCCAAAATCGCATTATTAGGCGAAAGTAAGTTACAATTCAGTACCCTATCCTAAAGCTTGCTGTTAGGAGGGAATCTGCAGCTTGCAGTGAAAGCGCTTCCAGAGGGGAGTCTAATGAGGGCAAACATTTGATGGTAGCAGCTTCCCTGCGGGAGATACTCTCTTTGCCAAAATCGCCTTATTATCCGCAGTTAAGTTACAATTCAGTACCCTATCCTTAAGCTTGCTGTTAGGAGGGAATCTGCAGCTTGCAGTGAAAGCGCTTCCAGAGGGGAGTCTAAGGAGGGCAAACATTTGATGGTAGCAGCTTCCCTGCGGGAGATACTCTCTTTGCCAAAATCGCATTATTAGGCGAAAGTAAGTTACAATTCAGTACCCTATCCTAAAGCTTGCTGTTAGGAGGGAATCTGCAGCTTGCAGTGAAAGCGCTTCCAGAGGGGAGTCTAATGAGGGCAAACATTTGATGGTAGCAGCTTCCCTGCGGGAGATAGTCTCTTTGCCATAATCGCCTTATTAGCAGCAGTTAAGATACAATTCAGTACCCTATCCTAAAGCTTGCTGTTAGGAGGGAATCTGCAGCTTGCAGTGAAAGCGCTTCCAGAGGGGAGTCTAATGAGGGCAAACATTTGATGGTAGCAGCTTCCCTGCGGGAGATAGTCTCTTTGCCAAAATCGCATTATTAGGCGAAAGTAAGTTACAATTCAGTACCCTATCCTAAAGCTTGCTGTTAGGAAGGAATCTGCAGCTTGCAGTGAAAGCGCTTCCAGAGGGGAGTCTAATGAGGGCAAACATTTGATGGTAGCAGCTTCCCTGCGGGAGATAGTCTCTTTGCCAAAATCGCATTATTAGGCGAAAGTAAGTTACAATTCAGTACCCTATCCTAAAGCTTGCTGTTAGGAGGGAATCTGCAGCTTGCAGTGAAAGCGCTTCCAGAGGGGAGTCTAATGAGGGCAAACATTTGGTGGCAGCAGCTTCCCTGCGAGTTATAGTCTCTTTGCCAAAATCGCCTTATTAGCCGCAGTTAAGTTATAATTCAGTACCCTATCCTAAAGCTTGCTGTTAGGAGGGAATCTGCAGCTTGCAGTGAAAGCGCTTCCAGAGGGGAGTCTAATGAGGGCAAACATTTGATGGTAGCAGCTTCCCTGTGGGAGATACTCTCTTTGCCAAAATCGCATTACTAGGCGAAAGTAAGTTACAATTCAGTACCCTATCCTAAAGCTTGCTGTTAGGAGGGAATCTGCAGCTTGCAGTGAAAGCGCTTCCAGAGGGGAGTCTAATGAGGGCAAATATTTGATGGTAGCAGCTTCCCTGCGGGAGATAGTCTCTTTGCCAAAATCGCATTATTAGGCGAAAGTAAGTTACAATTCAGTACCCTATCCTAAAGCTTGCTGTTAGGAGGGAATCTGCAGCTTGCAGTGAAAGCGCTTCCAGAGGGGAGTCTAATGAGGGCAAATATTTGATGGTAGCAGCTTCCCTGCGATATATATTCTCTTTGCCAAAATCGCCTTATTAGCCGCAGTTAAGTTACAATTCAGTACCCTATCCTAAAGCTTGCTGTTAGGAGGGAATCTGCAGCTTGCAGTGAAAGCGCTTCCAGAGGAGAGTCTAATGAGGGCAAACATTTGATGGTAGCAGCTTCCCTGCGGGAGATACTCTCTTTTCCAAAATCGCATTATTAGGCGAAAGTAAGTTACAATTCAGTACCCTATCCTAAAGCTTGCTGTTAGGAGGGAATCTGCAGCTTGCAGTGAAAGCGCTTCCAGAGGGGAGTCTAATGAGGGCAAACATTTGGTGGCAGCAGCTTCCCTGCGAGTTATAGTCTCTTTGCAAAAATCGCATTATTAGGCGAAAGTAAGTTACAATTCAGTACCCTATCCTAAAGCTTGCTGTTAGGAGGGAATCTGCAGCTTGCAGTGAAAGCGCTTCCAGAGGGGAGTCTAATGAGGGCAAACATTTGATGGTAGCAGCTTCCCTGTGGGAGATACTCTCTTTGCCAAAATCGCATTACTAGGCGAATGTAAGTTACAATTCAGTACCCTATCCTAAAGCTTGCTGTTAGGAGGGAATCTCCAGCTTGCAGTGAAAGCGCTTCCAGAGGGGAGTCTAATGAGGGCAAACATTTTGTGGCAGCAGCTTCCCTGCGAGTTATAGTCTCTTTGCCATAATCGCATTATTAGGCGAAAGTAAGTTACAATTCAGTACCCTATCCTAAAGCTTGCTGTTAGGAAGGAATCTGCAGCTTGCAGTGAAAGCGCTTCCAGAGGGGAGTCTAACGAGGGCAAACATTTGATGGTAGCAGCTTCCCTGTGGGAGATACTCTCTTTTCCAAAATCGCATTACTAGTCGAAAGTAAGTTACAATTCAGTACCCTATCCTAAAGCTTGCTCTTAGGAAGAAATCTGCAGCTTGCAGTGAAAGCACTTCCAGAGGGGAGTCTAAGGAGGGCAAACATTTGATGGTATCAGCTTCCCTGCGGGAGATAGTCTCTTTGCCAAAATCGCATTATTAGGCGAAAGTAAGTTACAATTCAGTACCCTATCCTAAAGCTTGCTGTTAGGAGGGAATCTGCAGCTTGCAGTGAAAGCGCTTCCAGAGGGGAGTCTAATGAGGGCAAACATTTGATGGTAGCAGCTTCCCTGCGGGAGATACTCTCTTTGCCAAAATCGCATTATTAGGCGAAAGTAAGTTACAATTCAGTACCCTATCCTAAAGCTTGCTGTTAGGAGGGAATCTGCAGCTTGCAGTGAAAGCGCTTCCAGAGGGGAGTCTAATGAGGGCAAACATTTGATGGTAGCAGCTTCCCTGCGGGAGATACTCTCTTTGCCAAAATCGCATTATAAGGCGAAAGAAAGTTACAATTCAGTACCCTATCCTAAAGCTTGCTGTTAGGAGGGAATCTGCAGCTTGCAGTGAAAGCGCTTCCAGAGGGGAGTCTAACGAGGGCAAAAATTTGATGGTAGCAGCTTCCCTGTGGGAGATACTCTCTTTGCCAAAATCGCATTATTAGGCGAAAGTAAGTTACAATTCAGTACCCTATCCTAAAGCTTGCTGTTAGGAGGGAATCTGCAGCTTGCAGTGAAAGCGCTTCCAGAGGGGAGTCTAATGAGGGCAAATATTTGATGGTAGCAGCTTCCCTGCGGGAGATATTCTCTTTGCCAAAATCGCCTTATTAGCCGCAGTTAAGTTACAATTCAGTACCCTATCCTAAAGCTTGCTGTTAGGAGGGAATCTGCAGCTTGCAGTGAAAGCGCTTCCAAAGGGGAGTCTAATGAGGGCAAATATTTGATGGTAGCAGCTTCCCTGCGGGAGATATTCTCTTTGCCAAAATCGCATTATTAGGCGAAAGTAAGATACAATTCAGTACCCTATCCTAAAGCTTGCTGTTAGGAGGGAATCTGCAGCTTGCAGTGAAAGCGCTTCCAGAGGGGAGTCTAACGAGGGCAAACATTTGATGGTAGCAGCTTCCCTGCGGGAGATACTCTCTTTGCCATAATCGCTTTATTAGGCGAAAGTAAGTTACAATTCAGTACCCTATCCTAAAGCTTGCTGTTAGGAGGGAATCTGCAGCTTGCAGTGAAAGCGCTTCCAGAGGGGAGTCTAAGGAGGGCAAACATTTGATGGTAGCAGCTTCCCTGCGGGAGATAGTCTCTTTGACAAAATCGCATTATTAGGCGAAAGTAAGTTACAATTCAGTACCCTATCCTAAAGCTTGCTGTTAGGAGGGAATCTGCAGCTTGCAGTGAAAGCGCTTCCAGAGGGGAGTCTAATGAGGGCAAATATTTGATGGTAGCAGCTTCCCTGCGGGAGATACTCTCTTTGCTAAAATCGCTTTATTATGCGAAAGTAAGTTACAATTCAGTACCCTATCCTAAAGCTTGCTGTTAGGAGGGAATCTGCAGCTTGCAGTGAAAGCGCTTCCAGAGGGGAGTCTAATGAGGGCAAACATTTGGTGGCAGCAGCTTCCCTGCGAGTTATAGTCTCTTTGCCAAAATCGCATTATTAGGCGAAAGTAAGTTACAATTCAGTACCCTATCCTAAAGCTTGCTGTTAGGAGGGAATCTGCAGCTTGCAGTGAAAGCGCTTCCAGAGGGGAGTCTAATGAGGGCAAACATTTGATGGTAGCAGCTTCCCTGCGGGAGATACTCTCTTTGCCAAAATCGCATTATTAGGCGAAAGTAAGTTACAATTCAGTGCCCTATCCTAAAGCTTGCTGTTAGGAGGGAATCTGCAGCTTGCAGTGAAAGCGCTTCCAGAGGGGAGTCTAATGAGGGCAAACATTTGGTGGCAGCAGCTTCCCTGCGAGTTATAGTCTCTTTGCAAAAATCGCATTATTAGGCGAAAGTAAGTTACAATTCAGTACCCTATCCTAAAGCTTGCTGTTAGGAGGGAATCTGCAGCTTGCAGTGAAAGTGCTTCCAGAGGGGAGTCTAATGAGGGCAAACATTTGATGGTAGCAGCTTCCCTGCGGGAGATACTCTCTTTGACAAAATCGCATTATTAGGCGAAAGAAAGTTACAATTCAGTACCCTTTCCTAAAGCTTGCTGTTAGGAGGGAATCTGCAGCTTGCAGTGAAAGCGCTTCCAGAGGGGAGTCTAATGAGGGCAAACATTTGATGGTAGCAGCTTCCCTGTGGGAGATACTCTCTTTGCCAAAATCGCATTACTAGGCGAAAGTAAGTTACAATTCAGTACCCTATCCTAAAGCTTGCTGTTAGGAGGGAATCTGCAGCTTGCAGTGAAAGCGCTTCCAGAGGGGAGTCTAATGAGGGCAAACATTTGATGGTAGCAGCTTCCCTGCGGGAGATAGTCTCTTTGCCAAAATCGCCTTATTAGCCGCAGTTAAGTTACAATTCAGTACCCTATCCTAAAGCTTGCTGTTAGGAGGGAATCTGCAGCTTGCAGTGAAAGCACTTCCAGAGGGGAGTCTAATGAGGGCAAATATTTGATTGTAGCAGCTTCCCTGCGGGAGATATTCTCTTTGCCAAAATCGCATTATAAGGCGAAAGTAAGATACAATTCAGTACCCTATCCTAAAGCTTGCTGTTAGGAGGGAATCTGCAGCTTGCAGTGAAAGCGCTTCCAGAGGGGAGTCTAACGAGGGCAAACATTTGATGGTAGCAGCTTCCCTGCGGGAGATAGTCTCTTTGCCATAATCGCATTATTAGGCGAAAGTAAGTTACAATTCAGTAGCCTATCCTAAAGCTTGCTGTTAGGAGGGAATCTGCAGCTTGCAGTGAAAGCGCTTCCAGAGGGGAGTCTAAGGAGGACAAACATTTGATGGTAGCAGGCCCCTGCGGGAGATACTCTCTTTGCCAAAATCGCATTATTAGGCGAAAGTAAGTTACAATTCAGTACCCTATCCTAAAGCTTGCTGTTAGGAGGGAATCTGCAGCTTGCAGTGAAAGCGCTTCCAGAGGGGAGTCTAATGAGGGCAAACATTTGATGGTAGCAGCTTCCCTGCGGGAGATACTCTCTTTGTCATAATCGCTTTATTATGCGAAAGTAAGTTACAATTCAGTACACTATCCTAAAGCTTGCTGTTAGGAAGGAATCTGCAGCTTGCAGTGAAAGCGCTTCCAGAGGGGAGTCTAATGAGGGCAAACATTTGATGGTAGCAGCTTCCCTGCGGGAGATAGTCTCTTTGACAAAATCGCCTTATTAGCCGCAGTTAAGTTACAATTCAGTACCCTATCCTAAAGCTTGCTGTTAGGAGGGAATCTGCAGCTTGCAGTGAAAGCGCTTCCAGAGGGGAGTCTAATGAGGGCAAACATTTGATGGTAGCAGCTTCCCTGCGGGAGATAATCTCTTTGCCAGAATCGCATTATTAGGTGAAAGTAAGTTACAATTCAGTACCCTATCCTAAAGCTTGCTGTTAGGAGGGAATATGCTGCTTGCAGTGAAAGCGCTTCCAGAGGGGAGTCTAATGAGGGCAAACATTTGATGGTAGCAGCTTCCCTGCGGGACATATTCTCTTTGCCAAAATCGCCTTATTACCGCAGTTAAGTTACAATTCAGTACCCTATCCTAAAGCTTGCTGTTAGGAGGGAATCTGCAGCTTGCAGTGAAAGCGCTTCCAGAGGGGAGTCTAACGAGGGCAAACATTTGATGGTAGCAGCTTCCCTGTGGGAGATACTCTCTTTTCCAAAATCGCATTACTAGGCGAAAGTAAGTTACAATTCAGTACCCTATTCTAAATCTTGCTGTTAGGAGGGAATCTGCAGCTTGCAGTGAAAGCGCTTCCAGAGGGGAGTCTAATGAGGGCAAACATTTGATGGTAGCAGCTTCCCTGCGGGAGATATTCTCTTTGCCAAAATCGCATTATTAGGCGAAAGTAAGTTACAATTCAGTACCCTATCCTAAAGCTTGCTGTTAGGAGGGAATCTGCAGCTTGCAGTGAAAGCGCTTCAAGAGGGGAGTCTAACGAGGGCAAACATTTGATGGTAGCAGCTTCCCTGCGGGAGATACTCTCTTTGCCATAATCGCTTTATTAGGCGAAAGTAAGTTACAATTCAGTACACTATCCTAAAGCTTGCTGTTAGGAGGGAATCTGCAGCTTGCAGTGAAAGCGCTTCCAGAGGGGAGTCTAACGAGGGCAAACATTTGATGGTAGCAGCTTCCTGCGGGAGATACTCTCTTTGCCAAAATCGCCTTATTAGCCGCAGTTAAGTTACAATTCAGTACCCTATCCTAAAGCTT
The DNA here is from genome assembly GCF_032191515.1 of Phaenicophaeus curvirostris. Classification (NCBI taxonomy): domain Eukaryota; kingdom Metazoa; phylum Chordata; class Aves; order Cuculiformes; family Cuculidae; genus Phaenicophaeus; species Phaenicophaeus curvirostris. The sequence continues at coordinate 61,891 of NW_027206926.1, forward strand.
GCTGTTAGGAGGGAATCTGCAGCTTGCAGTGAAAGCGCTTCCAGAGGGGAGTCTAATGAGGGCAAACATTTGATGGTAGCAGCTTCCCTGCGGGAGATACTCTCTTTGCCAAAATCGCATTATTAGCCGCAGTTAAGTTACAATTCAGTACCCTATCCTAAAGCTTGCTGTTAGGAGGGAATCTGCAGCTTGCAGTGAAAGCGCTTCCAGAGGGGAGTCTAATGAGGGCAAATATTTGATGGTAGCAGCTTCCCTGCGGGAGATAGTCTCTTTGCCAAAATCGCATTATTAGGCGAAAGTAAGTTACAATTCAGTACCCTATCCTAAAGCTTGCTGTTAGGAGGGAATCTGCAGCTTGCAGTGAAAGCGCTTCCAGAGGGGAGTCTAATGAGGGCAAACATTTGATGGTAGCAGCTTCCCTGCGGGAGATACTCTCTTTGCCAAAATCGCATTATTAGGCGAAAGAAAGTTACAATTCAGTACCCTATCCTAAAGCTTGCTGTTAGGAGGGAATCTGCAGCTTGCAGTGAAAGCGCTTCCAGAGGGGAGTCTAATGAGGGCAAATATTTGATGGTAGCAGCTTCCCTGCGGGAGATATTCTCTTTGCCAAAATCGCCTTATTAGCCGCAGTTAAGTTACAATTCAGTACCCTATCCTAAAGCTTGCTGTTAGGAGGGAATCTGCAGCTTGCAGTGAAAGCGCTTCCAGAGGGGAGTCTAATGAGGGCAAATATTTGATGGTAGCAGCTTCCCTGCGGGAGATATTCTCTTTGCCATAATCGCATTATTAGCCGCACTTAAGTTACAATTCAGTACCCTATCCTAAAGCTTGCTGTTAGGAGGGAATCTGCAGCTTGCAGTGAAAGCGCTTCCAGAGGGGAGTCTAATGAGGGCAAACATTTGATGGTAGCAGCTTCCCTGCGGGAGATACTCTCTTTGCCAAAATCGCATTATTAGGCGAAAGTAAGTTACAATTCAGTACCCTATCCTAAAGCTTGCTGTTAGGAAGGAATCTGCAGCTTGCAGTGAAATCGCTTCCAGAGGGGAGTCTATTGAGGGCAAACATTTGATGGTAGCAGCTTCCCTGCGAGTTATAGTCTCTTTGCCAAAATCGCATTATTAGGCGAAAGTAAGTTACAATTCAGTACAATATCCTAAAGCTTGCTGTTAGGAAGGAATCTGCAGCTTGCAGTGAAATCGCTTCCAGAGGGGAGTCTAATGAGGGCAAACATTTGATGGTAGCAGCTTCCCTGCGGGAGATACTCTCTTTGCCATAATCGCATTATTAGGCGAAAGTAAGTTACAATTCAGTACACTATCCTAAAGCTTGCTGTTAGGAAGGAATCTGCAGCTTGCAGTGAAAGCGCTTCCAGAGGGGAGTCTAACGAGGGCAAACATTTGATGGTAGCAGCTTCCCTGCGGGAGATAGTCTCTTTGCCAAAATCGCCTTATTAGCCGCAGTTAAGTTACAATTCAGTACCCTATCCTAAAGCTTGCTGTTAGGAGGGAATCTGCAGCTTGCAGTGAATCGCTTCCAGAGGGGAGTCTAATGAGGGCAAGCATTTGATGGTAGCAGCTTCCCTGCGGGAGATATTCTCTTTGCCAAAATCGCCTTATTAGCCGCAGTTAAGTTACAATTCAGTACACTGTCCTACAGCTTTCTGTTAGGAGGGAATCTGCAGCTTGCAGTGAAAGCGCTTCCAGAGGGGAGTCTAACGAGGGCAAACATTTGATGGTAGCAGCTTCCCTGCGGGAGATATTCTCTTTGCCAAAATCGCATTATTACGCGAAAGTAAGTTACAATTCAGTACCCTATCCTAAAGCTTGCTGTTAGGAGGGAATCTGCAGCTTGCAGTGAAAGCGCTTCCAGAGGGGAGTCTAATGAGGGCAAACATTTGATGGTAGCAGCTTCCCTGCGGTAGATATTCTCTTTGCCAAAATCGCATTATTAGGCGAAAGTAAGACACAATTCAGTACCCTATCCTAAAGCTTGCTGTTAGGAGGGAATCTGCAGCTTGCAGTGAAAGCGCTTCCAGAGGGGAGTCTAATGAGGGCAAACATTTGATGGTAGCAGCTTCCCTGCGGGAGATACTCTGTTTGCCAATATCGGCTTATTAGTCGCAGTTAAGTTACAATTCAGTACCCTATCCTAAAGCTTGCTGTTAGGAGGGAATCTGCAGCTTGCAGTGAAAGCGCTTCCAGAGGGGAGTCTAATGAGGGCAAAGATTTGATGGTAGCTGCTTCCCTGCGGGAGATATTCTCTTTGCCAAAATCGCTTTATTAGGCGAAAGTAAGTTACAATTCAGGACCCTATCCTAAAGCTTGCTGTTAGGAGGGAATCTGCAGCTTGCAGTGAAAGCGCTTCCAGAGGGGAGTCTAATGAGGGCAAAAATTTGATGGTAGCAGCTTCCCTGCGGGAGATACTCGCTTTGCCAAAATCGCATTATTAGGCGAAAGTAAGATACAATTCAGTACCCTATCCTAAAGCTTGCTGTTAGGAGGGAATCTGCAGCTTGCAGTGAAAGCGCTTCCAGAGGGGAGTCTAACGAGGGCAAATATTTGATGGTAGCAGCTTCCCTGCGGGAGATACTCTCTTTGCCAAAATCGCATTATTAGGCGAAAGTAAGTTACAATTCAGTACCCTATCCTAAAGCTTGCTGTTAGGAAGAAATCTGCAGCTTGCAGTGAAAGCGCTTCCAGAGGGGAGTCTAATGAGGGCAAACATTTGATGGTAGCAGCTTCCCTGCGGGAGATACTCTCTTTATCATAATCGCTTTATTAGTCGAAAGTAAGTTACAATTCAGTACCCTATCCTAAAGCTTGCTGTTAGGAGGGAATCTGCCACTTGCAGTGAAAGCACTTCCAGAGGGGAGTCTAACGAGGGCAAACATTTGATGGTAGCAGCTTACCTGCGGGAGATGGTCTCTTTGCCAGAATCGCATTATTAGGCGAAAGTAAGTTACAATTCATTACCCTATCCTAAAGCTTGCTGTTAGGAGTGAATCTGCAGCTTGCAGTGAAAGCGCTTCCAGAGGGGAGTCTAATGAGGGCAAACATTTGATGGTAGCAGCTTCCCTGCGGGAGATAGTCTCTTTGCCACAATCGCATTATTGGCGAAAGTAAGTTACAATTCAGTACCCTATCCTAAAGCTTGCTGTTAGGAGGGAATCTGCAGCTTGCAGTGAAAGCGCTTCCAGAGGGGAGTCTAATGAGGGCAAACATTTGATGGTAGCAGCTTCCCTGCGGGAGATACTCTCTTTAACATAATCGCTTTATTAGTCGAAAGTAAGTTACAATTCAGTACCCTATCCTAAAGCTTGCTGTTAGGAGGGAATCTGCCACTTGCAGTGAAAGCACTTCCAGAGGGGAGTCTAATGAAGGCAAACATTTGATGGTAGCAGCTTCCCTGCGGGAGATACTCTCTTTGCCAAAATCGCATTATTATGCGAAAGTAAGTTACAATTCAGTACCCTATCCTAAAGCTTGCTGTTAGGAGTGAATCTGCAGCTTGCAGTGAAAGCGCTTCCAGAGGGGAGTCTAACGAGGGCAAACATTTGATGGTAGCAGCTTCCCTGCGGGAGATACTCTCTTTGCCAAAATCGCATTATTAGGCGAAAGTAAGTTACAATTCAGTACCCTATCCTAAAGCTTGCTGTTAGGAAGGAATCTGCAGCTTGCAGTGAAAGCGCTTCCAGAGGGGAGTCTAATGAGGGCAAACATTTGATGGTAGCAGCTTCCCTGCGGGAGATAGTCTCTTTTCCAAAATCGCATTATTAGGCGAAAGTAAGTTACAATTCAGTACCCTATCCTAAAGCTTGCTGTTAGGAGGGAATCTGCAGCTTGCAGTGAAAGCGCTTCCAGAGGGGAGTCTAATGAGGGCAAACATTTGGTGGCAGGAGCTTCCCTGCGAGTTATAGTCTCTTTGCCAAAATCGCATTATTAGGCGAAAGTAAGATACAATTCAGTACCCTATCCTAAAGCTTGCTGTTAGGAGGGAATCTGCAGCTTGCAGTGAAAGCGCTTCCAGAGGGGAGTCTAACGAGGGCAAACATTTGATGGTAGCAGCTTCCCTGTGGGAGATACTCTCTTTATCATAATCGCTTTATTAGTCGAAAGTAAGTTACAATTCAGTACCCTATCCTAAAGCTTGCTGTTAGGAGGGAATCTGCCACTTGCAGTGAAAGCACTTCCAGAGGGGAGTCTAACGAGGGCAAACATTTGATGGTAGCAGCTTCCCTGCGGGAGATACTCTCTTTGCCAAAATCGCATTATTAGGCGAAAGTAAGTTACAATTCAGTACCCTATCCTAAAGCTTGCTGTTAGGAGTGAATCTGCAGCTTGCAGTGAAAGCGCTTCCAGAGGGGAGTCTAACGAGGGCAAACATTTGATGGTAGCAGCTTCCCTGCGGGAGATACTCTCTTTGCCAAAATCGCATTATTAGGCGAAAGTAAGTTACAATTCAGTACCCTATCCTAAAGCTTGCTGTTAGGAAGGAATCTGCAGCTTGCAGTGAAAGCGCTTCCAGAGGGGAGTCTAATGAGGGCAAACATTTGATGGTAGCAGCTTCCCTGCGGGAGATAGTCTCTTTGCCAAAATCGCATTATTAGGCGAAAGTAAGTTACAATTCAGTACCCTATCCTAAAGCTTGCTGTTAGGAGGGAATCTGCAGCTTGCAGTGAAAGCGCTTCCAGAGGGGAGTCTAATGAGGGCAAACATTTGGTGGCAGCAGCTTCCCTGCGAGTTATAGTCTCTTTGCCAAAATCGCATTATTAGGCGAAAGTAAGATACAATTCAGTACCCTATCCTAAAGCTTGCTGTTAGGAGGGAATCTGCAGCTTGCAGTGAAAGCGCTTCCAGAGGGGAGTCTAACGAGGGCAAACATTTGATGGTAGCAGCTTCCGTGTGGGAGATACTCTCTTTGCCAAAATCGCATTACTAGGCGAAAGTAAGATACAATTCAGTACACTATCCTAAAGCTTGCTGTTAGGAGGGAATCTGCAGCTTGCAGTGAAAGCGCTTCCAGAGGGGAGTCTAACGAGGGCAAACATTTGATGGTAGCAGCTTCCGTGTGGGAGATACTCTCTTTGCCAAAATCGCATTATTAGGCGAAAGTAAGTTACAATTCAGTACCCTATCCTAAAGCTTGCTGTTAGGAGGGAATCTGCAGCTTGCAGTGAAAGCGCTTCCAGAGGGGAGTCTAATGAGGGCAAACATTTGATGGTAGCAGCTTCCCTGCGGGAGATAGTCTCTTTGCCAAAATCGCATTATTAGGCGAAAGTAAGATACAATTCAGTACCCTATCCTAAAGCTTGCTGTTAGGAGGGAATCTGCAGCTTGCAGTGAAAGCGCTTCCAGAGTGGAGTCTAATGAGGGCAAACATTTGATGGTAGCAGCTTCCCTGTGGGAGATATTCTCTTTGCCAAATTCGCCTTATTAGCCGCAGTTAAGTTACAATTCAGTACCCTATCCTAAAGCTTGCTGTTAGGAGGGAATCTGCAGCTTGCAGTGAAAGCGCTTCCAGAGGGGAGTCTAATGAGGGCAAAGATTTGATGGTAGCAGCTTCCCTGCGGGAGATACTCTCTTTGCCAAAATCGCATTATTAGGCGAAAGTAATTTTCAATTCAGTACCCTAACCTAAATCTTGCTGTTAGGAGGGAATCTGCAGCTTGCAGTGAAAGCGCTTCCAGAGGAGAGTCTAATGAGGGCAAACATTTGGTGGCAGCAGCTACCCTGCGGGAGATACTCTCTTTGCCAAAATCGCCTTATTAGGCGAAAGTAAGTTACAATTCAGTACCCTATCCTAAAGCTTGCTGTTAGGAGGGAATCTGCAGCTTGCAGTGAAAGCGCTTCCAGAGGGGAGTCTAATGAGGGCAAACATTTGGTGGCAGCAGCTTCCCTGCGAGTTATAGTCTCTTTGCCAAAATCGCATTATTAGGCGAAAGTAAGATACAATTCAGTACCCTATCCTAAAGCTTGCTGTTAGGAGGGAATCTGCAGCTTGCAGTGAAAGCGCTTCCAGAGGGGAGTCTAACGAGGGCAAACATTTGATGGTAGCAGCTTCCGTGTGGGAGATACTCTCTTTGCCAAAATCGCATTACTAGGCGAAAGTAAGATACAATTCAGTACACTATCCTAAAGCTTGCTGTTAGGAGGGAATCTGCAGCTTGCAGTGAAAGCGCTTCCAGAGGGGAGTCTAACGAGGGCAAACATTTGATGGTAGCAGCTTCCGTGTGGGAGATACTCTCTTTGCCAAAATCGCATTACTAGGCGAAAGTAAGTTACAATTCAGTACCCTATCCTAAAGCTTGCTGTTAGGAGGGAATCTGCAGCTTGCAGTGAAAGCGCTTCCAGAGGGGAGTCTAATGAGGGCAAACATTTGATGGTAGCAGCTTCCCTGCGGGAGATAGTCTCTTTGCCAAAATCGCATTATTAGGCGAAAGTAAGATACAATTCAGTACCCTATCCTAAAGCTTGCTGTTAGGAGGGAATCTGCAGCTTGCAGTGAAAGCGCTTCCAGAGTGGAGTCTAATGAGGGCAAACATTTGATGGTAGCAGCTTCCCTGTGGGAGATATTCTCTTTGCCAAATTCGCCTTATTAGCCGCAGTTAAGTTACAATTCAGTACCCTATCCTAAAGCTTGCTGTTAGGAGGGAATCTGCAGCTTGCAGTGAAAGCGCTTCCAGAGGGGAGTCTAATGAGGGCAAAGATTTGATGGTAGCAGCTTCCCTGCGGGAGATACTCTCTTTGCCAAAATCGCATTATTAGGCGAAAGTAATTTTCAATTCAGTACCCTAACCTAAAGCTTGCTGTTAGGAGGGAATCTGCAGCTTGCAGTGAAAGCGCTTCCAGAGGAGAGTCTAATGAGGGCAAACATTTGGTGGCAGCAGCTACCCTGCGGGAGATACTCTCTTTGCCAAAATCGCATTATTAGGCGAAAGTAAGTTACAATTCAGTACCCTATCCTAAAGCTTGCTGTAAGGAGGGAATCTGCAGCTTGCAGAGAAAGTGCTTCCAGAGGGGAGTCTAAGGAGGGCAAACATTTGATGGTAGCTGCTTCCCTGCGGGAGATACTCTCTTTGCCAAAATCGCATTACTAGGCGAAAGTAAGTTACAATTCAGTAGCCTATCCTAAAGCTTGCTGTTAGGAGGGAATCTACAGCTTGCAGTGAAAGCGCTTCCAGAGGGGAGTCTAATGAGGGCAAACATTTGGTGGCAGCAGCTTCCCTGCGAGTTATAGTCTCTTTGCCAAAATCGCATTATTAGGCGAAAGTAAGATACAATTCAGTACCCTATCCTAAAGCTTGCTGTTAGGAGGGAATCTGCAGCTTGCAGTGAAAGCGCTTCCAGAGGGGAGTCTAACGAGGGCAAACATTTGATGGTAGCAGCTTCCCTGCGGGAGATACTCTCTTTGCCAAAATCGCATTATTTGGCGAAAGTAAGTTACAATTCAGTACCCTATCCTAAAGCTTGCTGTTAGGAGGGAATCTGCAGCTTGCAGTGAAAGCACTTCCAGAGGGGAGTCTAATGAGGGCAAACATTTGATGGTAGCAGCTTCCCTGCGGGAGATAGTCTCTTTGCCAAAATCGCATTATTAGGCGAAAGTAAGTTACAATTCAGTACCCTATCCTAAAGCTTGCTGTTAGGAGGGAATCTGCAGCTTGCAGTGAAAGCGCTTCCAGAGTGGAGTCTAATGAGGGCAAAGATTTGATGGTAGCAGATTCCCTGCGGGAGATACTCTCTTTGCCAAAATCGCATTATTAGGCGAAAGTAAGTTACAATTCAGTACCCTATCCTAAAGCTTGCTGTTAGGAGGGAATCTGCAGCTTGCAGTGAAAGCGCTTCCAGAGGGGAGTCTAATGAGGGCAAACATTTGATGGTAGCAGCTTCCCTGCGGGAGATAGTCTCTTTGCCAAAATCGCATTATTAAGCGAAAGTAAGTTACAATTCAGTACCCTATCCTAAAGCTTGCTGTTAGGAGGGAATCTGCAGCTTGCAGTGAAAGCGCTTCCAGAGGGGAGTCTAATGAGGGCAAACATTTGATGGTAGCAGCTTCCCTGCGGGAGATACTCTCTTTGCCAAAATCGCTTTATTAGGCGAAAGTAAGTTACAATTAAGGACCCTATCCTAAAGCTTGCTGTTAGGAGGGAATCTGCAGCTTGCAGTGAAAGCGCTTCCAGAGGAGAGTCTAATGAGGGCAAACATTTGAAGGTAGCAGCTTCCCTGCGGGAGATATTCTCTTTGCCAAATTCTCCTTATTAGCCGCAGTTAAGTTACAATTCAGTACCCTATCCTAAAGCTTGCTGTTAGGAGGGAATCTGCAGCTTGCAGTGAAAGCGCTTCCAGAGGGGAGTCTAATGAGGGCAAACATTTGATGGTAGCAGCTTCCCTGCGGGAGATACTCTCTTTGCCAAAATCGCATTATTATCCGCAGTTAAGTTACAATTCAGTACACTGTCCTACAGCTTGCTGTTAGGAGGGAATCTGCAGCTTGCAGTGAAAGCGCTTCCACAGGGGAATCTAATGAGGGCAAACATTTGATGGTAACAGTTTCCCTGCGGGAGATAGTCTCTTTGCCAAAATCGCCTTATTAGCCGCAGTTAAGTTACAATTCAGTACCCTATCCTAAAGCTTGCTGTTAGGAGGGAATCTGCAGCTTGCAGTGAAAGCGCTTCCAGAGGGGAGTCTAATGAGGGCAAACATTTGATGGTAGCAGCTTCCCTGCGGGAGATATTCTCTTTGCCAAAGTCGCATTATTAGTCGAAAGTAAGATACAATTCAGTACCCTATCCTAAAGCTTGCTGTTAGGAGGGAATCTGCAGCTTGCAGTGAAAGCGCTTCCAGAGGGGAGTCTAATGAGGGCAAACATTTGATGGTAGCAGCTTCCCTGCGGGAGATACTCTCTTTGCCAAAATCGCATTATTAGGCGAAAGTAAGTTACAATTCAGTACCCTATCCTAAAGCTTGCTGTTAGGAGGGAATATGCTGCTTGCAGTAAAAGCGCTTCCAGAGGGGAGTCTAATGAAGGCAAACATTTGATGTTAGCAGCTTCCCTGCGGGAGATAGTCTCTTTGCCAAAATCGCCTTATTAGCCGCAGTTAAGTTACAATTCAGTACCCTATCCTAAAGCTTGCTGTTAGGAGGGAATCTGCAGCTTGCAGTGAAAGCGCTTCCAGAGGGGAGTCTAATGAGGGCAAACATTTGATGTTAGCAGCTTCCCTGCGGGTGATACTCTCTTTGCCATAATCACATTATTAGGCTAAAGTAAGTTACAATTCAGTACCCTATCCTAAAGCTTGCTGTTAGGAGGGAATCTGCAGCTTGCAGTGAAAGCGCTTCCAGAGGGGAGTCTAATGAGGGCAAACATTTGATGGTAGCAGCTTCCCTGCGGGAGATGGTCTCTTTGCCAGAATCGCATTATTAGGCGAAAGTAAGTTACAATTCAGTACCCTATCCTAAAGCTTGCTGTTAGGAGGGAATCTGCAGCTTGCAGTGAAAGCGCTTCCAGAGGGGAGTCTAATGAGGGCAAACATTTGATGGTAGCAGCTTCCCTGCGGGAGATACTCTCTTTGCCAAAATCGCATTATTAGGCGAAAGTAAGTTACAATTCAGTACCCTATCCTAAAGCTTGCTGTTAGGAAGGAATCTGCAGCTTGCAGTGAAAGCGCTTCCAGAGGGGAGTCTAATGAGGGCAAACATTTGATGGTAGCAGCTTCCCTGCGGGAGATAGTCTCTTTGCCAAAATCGCATTATTAGGCGAAAGTAAGTTACAATTCAGTACCCTATCCTAAAGCTTGCTGTTAGGAGGGAATCTGCAGCTTGCAGTGAAAGCGCTTCCAGAGGGGAGTCTAATGAGGGCAAACATTTGATGGTAGCAGCTTCCCTGCGGGAGATACTCGCTTTGCCAAAATCGCATTATTAGGCGAAAGTAAGATACAATTCAGTACCCTATCCTAAAGCTTGCTGTTAGGAGGGAATCTGCAGCTTGCAGTGAAAGCGCTTCCAGAGGGGAGTCTAACGAGGGCAAATATTTGATGGTAGCAGCTTCCCTGCGGGAGATACTCTCTTTGCCAAAATCGCATTATTAGGCAAAAGTAAGTTACAATTCAGTACCCTATCCTAAAGCTTGCTGTTAGGAAGAAATCTGCAGCTTGCAGTGAAAGCGCGTCCAGAGGGGAGTCTAATGAGGGCAAACATTTGATGGTAGCAGCTTCCCAGCGGGAGATACTCTCTTTATCATAATCGCTTTATTAGTCGAAAGTAAGTTACAATTCAGTACCCTATCCTAAAGCTTGCTGTTAGGAGGGAATCTGCCACTTGCAGTGAAAGCACTTCCAGAGGGGAGTCTAACGAGGGCAAACATTTGATGGTAGCAGCTTCCCTGCGGGAGATGGTCTCTTTGCCAGAATCGCATTATTAGGCGAAAGTAAGTTACAATTCAGTACCCTATCCTAAAGCTTGCTGTTAGGAGTGAATCTGCAGCTTGCAGTGAAAGCGCTTCCAGAGGGGAGTCTAACGAGGGCAAACATTTGATGGTAGCAGCTTCCCTGTGGGAGGTACTCTCTTTGCCAAAATCGCATTATTATGCGAAAGTAAGTTACAATTCAGTACCCTATCCTAAAGCTTGCTGTTAGGAAGGAATCTGCAGCTTGCAGTGAAAGCGCTTCCAGAGGGGAGTCTAATGAGGGCAAACATTTGATGGTAGCAGCTTCCCTGCGGGAGATAGTCTCTTTGCCAAAATCGCATTATTAGGCGAAAGTAAGTTACAATTCAGTACCCTATCCTAAAGCTTGCTGTTAGGAGAGAATCTGCAGCTTGCAGTGAAAGCGCTTCCAGAGGGGAGTCTAATGAGGGCAAATATTTGATGGTAGCAGCTTCCCTGCGGGAGATATTCTCTTTGCCAAAATCGCCTTATTAGCCGCAGTTAAGATACAATTCAGTACCCTATCCTAAAGCTTGCTGTTAGGAGGGAATCTGCAGCTTGTAGTGAAAGCGCTTCCAGAGGGGAGTCTAATGAGGGCAAACATTTGATGGTAGCAGCTTCCCTGCGGGAGATACTCTCTTTGCCAAAATCGCATTATTAGGCGAAAGTAAGTTACAATTCAGTACCCTATCCTAAAGCTAGCTGTTAGGAGGGAATCTGCAGCTTGCAGTGAAAGCACTTCCAGAGGGGAGTCTAATGAGGGCAAACATTTGATGGTAGCAGCTTCCCTGCGGGAGATAGTCTCTTTGCCAAAATCGCATTATTAGGCGAAAGTAAGTTACAATTCAGTACCCTATCCTAAAGCTTGCTGTTAGGAGGGAATCTGCAGCTTGCAGTGAAAGCGCTTCCAGAGTGGAGTCTAATGAGGGCAAACATTTGATGGTAGCAGCTTCCCTGCGGGAGATACTCTCTTTGCCAAAATCGCTTTATTAGGCGAAAGTAAGTTACAATTCAGTACCCTATCCTAAAGCTTGCTGTTAGGAGGGAATCTGCAGCTTGCAGTGAAAGCGCTTCCAGAGGGGAGTCTAATGAGGGCAAACATTTGATGGTAGCAGCTTCCCTGCGGGAGATATTCTCTTTGCCATATTCTCCTTATTAGCCGCAGTTAAGTTACAATTCAGTACCCTATCCTAAAGCTTGCTGTTAGGAGGGAATCTGCAGCTTGCAGTGAAAGCGCTTCCAGAGGGGAGTCTAACGAGGGCAAACATTTGATGGTAGCAGCTTCCCTGCGGGAGATACTCTCTTTGCCAAAATCGCATTATTATCCGCAGTTAAGTTACAATTCAGTACACTGTCCTACAGCTTGCTGTTAGGAGGGAATCTGCAGCTTGCAGTGAAAGCGCTTCCACAGGGGAATCTAATGAGGGCAAACATTTGATGGTATCAGCTTCCCTGCGGGAGATATTCTCTTTGCTAAAATCGCCTTATTAGCCGCAGTTAAGTTACAATTCAGTACCCTATCCTAAAGCTTGCTGTTAGGAGGGAATCTGCAGCTTGCAGTGAAAGCGCTTCCAGAGGGGAGTCTAACGAGGGCAAACATTTGATGGTAGCAGCTTCCCTGCGGGAGATATTCTCTTTGCCAAAATCGCATTATTAGGCGAAAGTAAGTTACAATTCAGTACCCTAACCTAAAGCTTGCTGTTAGGAGGGAATCTGCAGCTTGCAGTGAAAGCGCTTCCAGAGGGGAGTCTAATGAGGGCAAACATTTGGTGGCAGCAGCTTCCCTGCGAGTTATAGTCTCTTTGCCAAAATCGCATTATTAGGCGAAAGTAATTTTCAATTCAGTACCCTATCCTAAAGCTTGCTGTTAGGAGGGAATCTGCAGCTCGCAGTGAAAGCGCTTCCAGAGGAGAGTCTAATGAGGGCAAACATTTGGTGGCAGCAGCTACCCTGCGGGAGATACTCTCTTTGCCAAAATCGCATTATTAGGCGAAAGTAAGTTACAATTCAGTACCCTATCCTAAAGCTTGCTGTAAGGAGGGAATCTGCAGCTTGCAGAGAAAGTGCTTCCAGAGGGGAGTCTAAGGAGGGCAAACATTTGATGGTAGCTGCTTCCCTGCGGGAGATACTCTCTTTGCCAAAATCGCATTACTAGGCGAAAGTAAGTTACAATTCAGTACCCTATCCTAAAGCTTGCTGTTAGGAGGGAATCTACAGCTTGCAGTGAAAGCGCTTCCAGAGGGGAGTCTAATGAGGGCAAACATTTGATGGTAACAGCTTCCCTGCGGGAGATAGTCTCTTTGCCAAAATCGCCCTATTAGCCGCAGTTAAGTTACAATTCAGTACCCTATCCTAAAGCTTGCTGTTAGGAGGGAATCTGCAGCTTGCAGTGAAAGCGCTTCCAGAGGGGAGTCTAATGAGGGCAAACATTTGATGGTAGCAGCTTCCCTGCGGGAGATATTCTCTTTGCCAAAGTCGCATTATTAGTCGAAAGTAAGATACAATTCAGTACCCTATCCTAAAGCTTGCTGTTAGGAGGGAATCTGCAGCTTGCAGTGAAAGCGCTTCCAGAGGGGAGTCTAATGAGGGCAAACATTTGATGGTAGCAGCTTCCCTGCGGGAGATACTCTCTTTGCCAAAATCGCATTATTAGGCGAAAGTAAGTTACAATTCAGTACCCTATCCTAAAGCTTGCTGTTAGGAGGGAATCTGCAGCTTGCAGTGAAAGCGCTTCCAGAGGGGAGTCTAATGAGGGCAAACATTTGGTGGCAGCAGCTTCCCTGCGAGTTATAGTCTCTTTGCCAAAATCGCATTATTAGGCGAAAGTAAGATACAATTCAGTACCCTATCCTAAAGCTTGCTGTTAGGAGGGAATCTGCAGCTTGCAGTGAAAGCGCTTCCAGAGGGGAGTCTAACGAGGGCAAACATTTGATGGTAGCAGCTTCCCTGCGGGAGATAGTCTCTTTGCCAAAATCGCATTATTAGGCGAAAGTAAGTTACAATTCAGTACCCTATCCTAAAGCTTGCTGTTAGGAGGGAATCTGCAGCTTGCAGTGAAAGCGCTTCCAGAGGGGAGTCTAATGAGGGCAAATATTTGATGGTAGCAGCTTCCCTGCGGGAGATATTCTCTTTGCCAAAATCGCCTTATTAGCCGCAGTTAAGATACAATTCAGTACCCTATCCTAAAGCTTGCTGTTAGGAGGGAATCTGCAGCTTGTAGTGAAAGCGCTTCCAGAGGGGAGTCTAATGAGGGCAAACATTTGATGGTAGCAGCTTCCCTGCGGGAGATACTCTCTTTGCCAAAATCGCATTATTAGGCGAAAGTAAGTTACAATTCAGTACCCTATCCTAAAGCTAGCTGTTAGGAGGGAATCTGCAGCTTGCAGTGAAAGCACTTCCAGAGGGGAGTCTAATGAGGGCAAACATTTGATGGTAGCAGCTTCCCTGCGGGAGATAGTCTCTTTGCCAAAATCGCATTATTAGGCGAAAGTAAGTTACAATTCAGTACCCTATCCTAAAGCTTGCTGTTAGGAGGGAATCTGCAGCTTGCAGTGAAAGCGCTTCCAGAGTGGAGTCTAATGAGGGCAAACATTTGATGGTAGCAGCTTCCCTGCGGGAGATACTCTCTTTGCCAAAATCGCTTTATTAGGCGAAAGTAAGTTACAATTCAGTACCCTATCCTAAAGCTTGCTGTTAGGAGGGAATCTGCAGCTTGCAGTGAAAGCGCTTCCAGAGGGGAGTCTAAAGAGGGCAAACATTTGATGGTAGCAGCTTCCCTGCGGGAGATATTCTCTTTGCCAAATTCTCCTTATTAGCCGCAGTTAAGTTACAATTCAGTACCCTATCCTAAAGCTTGCTGTTAGGAGGGAATCTGCAGCTTGCAGTGAAAGCGCTTCCAGAGGGGAGTCTAACGAGGGCAAACATTTGATGGTAGCAGCTTCCCTGCGGGAGATACTCTCTTTGCCAAAATCGCATTATTATCCGCAGTTAAGTTACAATTCAGTACACTGTCCTACAGCTTGCTGTTAGGAGGGAATCTGCAGCTTGCAGTGAAAGCGCTTCCACAGGGGAATCTAATGAGGGCAAACATTTGATGGTATCAGCTTCCCTGCGGGAGATATTCTCTTTGCTAAAATCGCCTTATTAGCCGCAGTTAAGTTACAATTCAGTACCCTATCCTAAAGCTTGCTGTTAGGAGGGAATCTGCAGCTTGCAGTGAAAGCGCTTCCAGAGGGGAGTCTAACGAGGGCAAACATTTGATGGTAGCAGCTTCCCTGCGGGAGATATTCTCTTTGCCAAAATCGCATTATTAGGCGAAAGTAAGTTACAATTCAGTACCCTAACCTAAAGCTTGCTGTTAGGAGGGAATCTGCAGCTTGCAGTGAAAGCGCTTCCAGAGGGGAGTCTAATGAGGGCAAACATTTGGTGGCAGCAGCTTCCCTGCGAGTTATAGTCTCTTTGCCAAAATCGCATTATTAGGCGAAAGTAATTTTCAATTCAGTACCCTATCCTAAAGCTTGCTGTTAGGAGGGAATCTGCAGCTTGCAGTGAAAGCGCTTCCAGAGGAGAGTCTAATGAGGGCAAACATTTGGTGGCAGCAGCTACCCTGCGGGAGATACTCTCTTTGCCAAAATCGCATTATTAGGCGAAAGTAAGTTACAATTCAGTACCCTATCCTAAAGCTTGCTGTAAGGAGGGAATCTGCAGCTTGCAGAGAAAGTGCTTCCAGAGGGGAGTCTAACGAGGGCAAACATTTGATGGTAGCTGCTTCCCTGCGGGAGATACTCTCTTTGCCAAAATCGCATTACTAGGCGAAAGTAAGTTACAATTCAGTACCCTATCCTAAAGCTTGCTGTTAGGAGGGAATCTACAGCTTGCAGTGAAAGCGCTTCCAGAGGGGAGTCTAATGAGGGCAAACATTTGATGGTAACAGCTTCCCTGCGGGAGATAGTCTCTTTGCCAAAATCGCCTTATTAGCCGCAGTTAAGTTACAATTCAGTACCCTATCCTAAAGCTTGCTGTTAGGAGGGAATCTGCAGCTTGCAGTGAAAGCGCTTCCAGAGGGGAGTCTAATGAGGGCAAACATTTGATGGTAGCAGCTTCCCTGCGGGAGATATTCTCTTTGCCAAAGTCGCATTATTAGTCGAAAGTAAGATACAATTCAGTACCCTATCCTAAAGCTTGCTGTTAGGAGGGAATCTGCAGCTTGCAGTGAAAGCGCTTCCAGAGGGGAGTCTAATGAGGGCAAACATTTGATGGTAGCAGCTTCCCTGCGGGAGATAGTCTCTTTGCCAAAATCGCATTATTAGGCGAAAGTAAGTTACAATTCAGTACCCTATCCTAAAGCTTGCTGTTAGGAGGGAATCTGCAGCTTGCAGTGAAAGCGCTTCCAGAGGGGAGTCTAATGAGGGCAAACATTTGGTGGCAGCAGCTTCCCTGCGAGTTATAGTCTCTTTGCCAAAATCGCATTATTAGGCGAAAGTAAGATACAATTCAGTACCCTATCCTAAAGCTTGCTGTTAGGAGGGAATCTGCAGCTTGCAGTGAAAGCGCTTCCAGAGGGGAGTCTAACGAGGGCAAACATTTGATGGTAGCAGCTTCCGTGTGGGAGATACTCTCTTTGCCAAAATCGCATTACTAGGCGAAAGTAAGATACAATTCAGTACACTATCCTAAAGCTTGCTGTTAGGAGGGAATCTGCAGCTTGCAGTGAAAGCGCTTCCAGAGGGGAGTCTAATGAGGGCAAACATTTGATGGTAGCAGCTTCCCTGCGGGAGATATTCTCTTTGCCAAAATCGCCTTATTAGCCGCAGTTAAGTTACAATTCAGTACCATATCCTAAAGCTTGCTGTTAGGAGGGAATCTGCAGCTTGCAGTGAAAGCGCTTCCAGAGGGGAGTCTAATGAGGGCAAACATTTGATGGTAGCAGCTTCCCTGTGGGAGATATTCTCTTTGCCAAATTCGCCTTATTAGCCGCAGTTAAGTTACAATTCAGTACCCTATCCTAAAGCTTGCTGTTAGGAGGGAATCTGCAGCTTGCAGTGAAAGCGCTTCCAGAGGGGAGTCTAATGAGGGCAAAGATTTGATGGTAGCAGCTTCCCTGCGGGAGATACTCTCTTTGCCAAAATCGCATTATTAGGCGAAAGTAAGTTACAATTCAGTACCCTATCCTAAAGCTTGCTGTTAGGAGGGAATCTGCAGCTTGCAGTGAAAGCGCTTCCAGAGGGGAGTCTAATGAGGGCAAACATTTGGTGGCAGCAGCTTCCCTGCGAGTTATAGTCTCTTTGCCAAAATCGCATTATTAGGCGAAAGTAATTTTCAATTCAGTACCCTATCCTAAAGCTTGCTGTTAGGAGGGAATCTGCAGCTTGCAGTGAAAGCGCTTCCAGAGGAGAGTCTAATGAGGGCAAACATTTGGTGGCAGCAGCTACCTTGCGGGAGATACTCTCTTTGCCAAAATCGCATTATTAGGCGAAAGTAAGTTACAATTCAGTACCCTATCCTAAAGCTTGCTGTAAGGAGGGAATCTGCAGCTTGCAGAGAAAGTGCTTCCAGAGGGGAGTCTAAGGAGGGCAAACATTTGATGGTAGCTGCTTCCCTGCGGGAGATACTCTCTTTGCCAAAATCGCATTACTAGGCGAAAGTAAGTTACAATTCAGTACCCTATCCTAAAGCTTGCTGTTAGGAGGGAATCTACAGCTTGCAGTGAAAGTGCTTCCAGAGGGGAGTCTAATGAGGGCAAACATTTGGTGGCAGCAGCTTCCCTGCGAGTTATAGTCTCTTTGCCAAAATCGCATTATTAGGCGAAAGTAAGATACAATTCAGTACCCTATCCTAAAGCTTGCTGTTAGGAGGGAATCTGCAGCTTGCAGTGAAAGCGCTTCCAGAGGGGAGTCTAACGAGGGCAAACATTTGATGGTAGCAGCTTCCCTGCGGGAGATACTCTCTTTGCCAAAATCGCATTATTAGGCGAAAGTAAGTTACAATTCAGTACCCTATCCTAAAGCTTGCTGTTAGGAGGGAATCTGCAGCTTGCAGTGAAAGCACTTCCAGAGGGGAGTCTAATGAGGGCAAACATTTGATGGTAGCAGCTTCCCTGCGGGAGATAGTCTCTTTGCCAAAATCGCATTATTAGGCGAAAGTAAGTTACAATTCAGTACCCTATCCTAAAGCTTGCTGTTAGGAGGGAATCTGCAGCTTGCAGTGAAAGCGCTTCCAGAGTGGAGTCTAATGAGGGCAAAGATTTGATGGTAGCAGATTCCCTGCGGGAGATACTCTCTTTGCCAAAATCGCATTATTAGGCGAAAGTAAGTTACAATTCAGTACCCTATCCTAAAGCTTGCTGTTAGGAGGGAATCTGCAGCTTGCAGTGAAAGCGCTTCCAGAGGGGAGTCTAATGAGGGCAAACATTTGATGGTAGCAGCTTCCCTGCGGGAGATAGTCTCTTTGCCAAAATCGCATTATTAAGCGAAAGTAAGTTACAATTCAGTACCCTATCCTAAAGCTTGCTGTTAGGAGGGAATCTGCAGCTTGCAGTGAAAGCGCTTCCAGAGGGGAGTCTAATGAGGGCAAACATTTGATGGTAGCAGCTTCCCTGCGGGAGATACTCTCTTTGCCAAAATCACATTATTATGCGAAAGTAAGTTACAATTAAGGACCCTATCCTAAAGCTTGCTGTTAGGAGGGAATCTGCAGCTTGCAGTGAAAGCGCTTCCAGAGGGGAGTCTAATGAGGGCAAACATTTGAAGGTAGCAGCTTCCCTGCGGGAGATATTCTCTTTTCCAAATTCTCCTTATTAGCCGCAGTTAAGTTACAATTCAGTACCCTATCCTAAAGCTTGCTGTTAGGAGGGAATCTGCAGCTTGCAGTGAAAGCGCTTCCAGAGGGGAGTCTAATGAGGGCAAACATTTGATGGTAGCAGCTTCCCTGCGGGAGATACTCTCTTTGCCAAAATCGCATTATTATCCGCAGTTAAGTTACAATTCAGTACACTGTCCTACAGCTTGCTGTTAGGAGGGAATCTGCAGCTTGCAGTGAAAGCGCTTCCACAGGGGAATCTAATGAGGGCAAACATTTGATGGTAACAGCTTCCCTGCGGGAGATAGTCTCTTTGCCAAAATCGCCTTATTAGCCGCAGTTAAGTTACAATTCAGTACCCTATCCTAAAGCTTGCTGTTAGGAGGGAATCTGCAGCTTGCAGTGAAAGCGCTTCCAGAGGGGAGTCTAATGAGGGCAAACATTTGATGGTAGCAGCTTCCCTGCGGGAGATATTCTCTTTGCCAAAGTCGCATTATTAGTCGAAAGTAAGATACAATTCAGTACCCTATCCTAAAGCTTGCTGTTAGGAGGGAATCTGCAGCTTGCAGTGAAAGCGCTTCCAGAGGGGAGTCTAATGAGGGCAAACATTTGATGGTAGCAGCTTCCCTGCGGGAGATACTCTCTTTCCCAAAATTGCATTATTAGGCGAAAGTAAGTTACAATTCAGTACCCTATCCTAAAGCTTGCTGTTAGGAGGGAATCTGCAGCTTGCAGTGAAAGCGCTTCCAGAGGGGAGTCTAATGAGGGCAAACATTTGATGGTAGCAGCTTCCCTGCGGGAGATACTCGCTTTGCCAAAATCGCATTATTAGGCGAAAGTAAGATACAATTCAGTACCCTATCCTAAAGCTTGCTGTTAGGAGGGAATCTGCAGCTTGCAGTGAAAGCGCTTCCAGAGGGGAGTCTAACGAGGGCAAATATTTGATGGTAGCAGCTTCCCTGCGGGAGATACTCTCTTTGCCAAAATCACATTATTAGGCGAAAGTAAGTTACAATTCAGTACCCTATCCTAAAGCTTGCTGTTAGGAAGAAATCTGCAGCTTGCAGTGAAAGCGCGTCCAGAGGGGAGTCTAATGAGGGCAAACATTTGATGGTAGCAGCTTCCCTGCGGGAGATACTCTCTTTATCGTAATCGCTTTATTAGTCGAAAGTAAGTTACAATTCAGTACCCTATCCTAAAGCTTGCTGTTAGGAGGGAATCTGCCACGTGCAGTGAAAGCACTTCCAGAGGGGAGTCTAACGAGGGCAAACATTTGATGGTAGCAGCTTCCCTGCGGGAGATGGTCTCTTTGCCAGAATCGCATTATTAGGCGAAAGTAAGTTACAATTCAGTACCCTATCCTAAAGCTTGCTGTTAGGAGTGAATCTGCAGCTTGCAGTGAAAGCGCTTCCAGAGGGGAGTCTAACGAGGGCAAACATT
Organism: Phaenicophaeus curvirostris; assembly: GCF_032191515.1. Taxonomy (NCBI): domain Eukaryota; kingdom Metazoa; phylum Chordata; class Aves; order Cuculiformes; family Cuculidae; genus Phaenicophaeus; species Phaenicophaeus curvirostris. Next base: position 81,547 of record NW_027206926.1, read on the forward strand.
TGATGGTAGCAGCTTCCCTGAGGGAGATACTCTCTTTGCCAAAATCGCATTATTATGCGAAAGTAAGTTACAATTCAGTACCCTATCCTAAAGCTTGCTGTTAGGAAGGAATCTGCAGCTTGCAGTGAAAGCGCTTCCAGAGGGGAGTCTAATGAGGGCAAACATTTGATGGTAGCAGCTTCCCTGCGGGAGATAGTCTCTTTGCCAAAATCGCATTATTAGGCGAAAGTAAGTTACAATTCAGTACCCTATCCTAAAGCTTGCTGTTAGGAGGGAATCTGCAGCTTGCAGTGAAAGCGCTTCCAGAGGGGAGTCTAATGAGGGCAAATATTTGATGGTAGCAGCTTCCCTGCTGGAGATATTCTCTTTGCCAAAATCGCCTTATTAGCCGCAGTTAAGATACAATTCAGTACCCTATCCTAAAGCTTGCTGTTAGGAGGGAATCTGCAGCTTGCAGTGAAAGCGCTTCCAGAGGGGAGTCTAATGAGGGCAAACATTTGATGGTAGCAGCTTCCCTGCGGGAGATATTCTCTTTGCCAAAATCGCATTATTAGGCGAAAGTAAGTTACAATTCAGTACCCTATCCTAAAGCTAGCTGTTAGGAGGGAATCTGCAGCTTGCAGTGAAAGCACTTCCAGAGGGGAGTCTAATGAGGGCAAACATTTGATGGTAGCAGCTTCCCTGCGGGAGATAGTCTCTTTGCCAAAATCGCATTATTAGGCGAAAGTAAGTTACAATTCAGTACCCTATCCTAAAGCTTGCTGTTAGGAGGGAATCTGCAGCTTGCAGTGAAAGCGCTTCCAGAGTGGAGTCTAATGAGGGCAAACATTTGATGGTAGCAGCTTCCCTGTGGGAGATATTCTCTTTGCCAAATTCGCCTTATTAGCCGCAGTTAAGTTACAATTCAGTACCCTATCCTAAAGCTTGCTGTTAGGAGGGAATCTGCAGCTTGCAGTGAAAGCGCTTCCAGAGGGGAGTCTAATGAGTGCAAAGATTTGATGGTAGCAGCTTCCCTGCGGGAGATACTCTCTTTGCCAAAATCGCATTATTAGGCGAAAGTAAGTTACAATTCAGTACCCTATCCTAAAGCTTGCTGTTAGGAGGGAATCTGCAGCTTGCAGTGAAAGCGCTTCCAGAGGGGAGTCTAATGAGGGCAAACATTTGATGGTAGCAGCTTCCCTGCGGGAGATACTCTCTTTGCCAAAATCGCTTTATTAGGCGAAAGTAAGTTACAATTAAGGACCCTATCCTAAAGCTTGCTGTTAGGAGGGAATCTGCAGCTTGCAGTGAAAGCGCTTCCAGAGGGGAGTCTAATGAGGGCAAACATTTGATGGTAACAGCTTCCCTGCGGGAGATAGTCTCTTTGCCAAAATCGCCTTATTAGCCGCAGTTAAGTTACAATTCAGTACCCTATCCTAAAGCTTGCTGTTAGGAGGGAATCTGCAGCTTGCAGTGAAAGCGCTTCCAGAGGGGAGTCTAACGAGGGCAAAGATTTGATGGTAGCAGCTTCCCTGCGGGAGATACTCTCTTTGCCAAAATCGCATTATTAGGCGAAAGTAAGTTACAATTCAGTACCCTATCCTAAAGCTTGCTGTTAGGAGGGAATATGCTGCTTGCAGTAAAAGCGCTTCCAGACGGGAGTCTAATGAGGGCAAACATTTGATGTTAGCAGCTTCCCTGCGGGAGATAGTCTCTTTGCCAAAATCACCTTATTAGCCGCAGTTAAGTTACAATTCAGTACCCTATCCTAAAGCTTGCTGTTAGGAGGGAATCTGCAGCTTGCAGTGAAAGCGCTTCCAGAGGGGAGTCTAATGAGGGCAAACATTTGATGGTAGCAGCTTCCCTGCGGGAGATACTCTCTTTGCCAAAATCGCATTATTAGGCGAAAGTAAGTTACAATTCAGTACCCTATCCTAAAGCTTGCTGTTAGGAGGGAATCTGCAGCTTGCAGTGAAAGCGCTTCCAGAGGGGAGTCTAATGAGGGCAACTATTTGATGGTAGCAGCTTCCCTGCGGGAGATATTCTCTTTGCCATAATTGCCTTATTAGCCGCAGTTAAGATACAATTCAGTACCCTATCCTAAAGCTTGCTGTTAGGAGGGAATCTGCAGCTTGCAGTGAAAGCGCTTCCAGAGGGGAGTCTAATGAGGGCAAACATTTGATGGTAGCAGCTTCCCTGCGGGAGATACTCTCTTTGCCAAAATCGCATTATTAGGCGAAAGTAAGTTACAATTCAGTACCCTATCCTAAAGCTTGCTGTTAGGAGGGAATCTGCAGCTTGCAGTGAAAGCGCTTCCAGAGGGGAGTCTAATGAGGGCAAACATTTGATGGTAGCAGCTTCCCTGCGGGAGATAGTCTCTTTGCCAAAATCGCATTATTAGGCGAAAGTAAGTTACAATTCAGTACCCTATCCTAAAGCTTGCTGTTAGGAGGGAATCTGCAGCTTGCAGTGAAAGCGCTTCCAGAGGGGAGTCTAATGAGGGCAAACATTTGATGGTAGCAGCTTCCCTGCGGGAGATACTCTCTTTGCCAAAATCGCATTATTAGGCGAAAGTAAGTTACAATTCAGTACCCTATCCTAAAGCTTGCTGTTAGGAAGGAATATGCAGCTTGCAGTGAAAGCGCTTCCAGAGGGGAGTCTAACGAGGGCAAACATTTGATGGTAGCAGCTTCCGTGTGGGAGATACTCTCTTTGACAAAATCGCATTACTAGGCGAAAGTAAGATACAATTCAGTACCCTATCCTAAAGCTTGCTGTTAGGAGGGAATCTGCAGCTTGCAGTGAAAGCGCTTCCAGAGGGGAGTCTAATGAGGGCAAATATTTGATGGTAGCAGCTTCCCTGCGGGAGATATTCTCTTTGCCAAAATCGCCTTATTAGCCGCAGTTAAGTTACAATTCAGTACCCTATCCTAAAGCTTGCTGTTAGGAGGGAATCTGCAGCTTGCAGTGAAAGCGCTTCCAGAGGGGAGTCTAATGAGGGCAAACATTTGATGGTAGCAGCTTCCCTGCGGGAGATACTCTCTTTGCCAAAATCGCATTATTAGGCGAAAGTAAGTTACAATTCAGTACCCTATCCTAAAGCTTGCTGTTAGGAGGGAATCTGCAGCTTGCAGTGAAAGCGCTTCCAGAGGGGAGTCTAATGAGGGCAAACATTTGATGGTAGCAGCTTCCCTGCGGGAGATACTCTCTTTGCCAAAATCGCATTATTAGGCGAAAGTAAGTTACAATTCAGTACCCTATCCTAAAGCTTGCTGTTAGGAGGGAATCTGCAGCTTGCAGTGAAAGCGCTTCCAGAGGGGAGTCTAATGAGGGCAAACATTTGATGGTAGCAGCTTCCCTGCGGGAGATAGTCTCTTTGCCAAAATCGCATTATTAGCCGCAGTTAAGATTCAATTCAGTACCCTATCCTAAAGCTTGCTGTTAGGAGGGAATCTGCAGCTTGCAGTGAAAGCACTTCCAGAGGGGAGTCTAATGAGGGCAAAGATTTGATGGTAGCAGCTTCCCTGCGGGAGATACTCTCTTTGCCAAAATCGCTTTATTAGGCGAAAGTAAGTTACAATTCAGTACCCTATCCTAAAGCTTGCTGTTAGGAGGGAATCTGCAGCTTGCAGTGAAAGCGCGTCCAGAGGGGAGTCTAATGAGGGCAAACATTTGATGGTAGCAGCTTCCCTGCGGGAGATACTCTCTTTGCCAAAATCGCTTTATTAGGCGAAAGTAAGTTACAATTAAGGACCCTATCCTAAAGCTTGCTGTTAGGAGGGAATCTGCAGCTTGCAGTGAAAGCGCTTCCAGAGGGGAGTCTAATGAGGGCAAACATTTGATGGTAGCAGCTTCCCTGCGGGAGATATTCTCTTTGCCAAATTCTCCTTATTAGCCGCAGTTAAGTTACAATTCAGTACCCTATCCTAAAGCTTGCTGTTAGGAGGGAATCTGCAGCTTGCAGTGAAAGCGCTTCCAGAGGGGAGTCTAATGAGGGCAAACATTTGATGGTAGCAGCTTCCCTGCGGGAGATATTCTCTTTGCCAAAATCGCATTATTAGGCGAAAGTAAGTTACAATTCAGTACCCTAACCTAAAGCTTGCTGTTAGGAGGGAATCTGCAGCTTGCAGTGAAAGCGCTTCCAGAGGGGAGTCTAATGAGGGCAAACATTTGGTGGCAGCAGCTTCCCTGCGAGTTATAGTCTCTTTGCCAAAATCGCATTATTAGGCGAAAGTAATTTTCAATTCAGTACCCTATCCTAAAGCTTGCTGTTAGGAGGGAATCTGCAGCTTGCAGTGAAAGCGCTTCCAGAGGGGAGTCTAATGAGGGCAAACATTTGATGTTAGCAGCTTCCCTGCGGGTGATACTCTCTTTCCCATAATCGCATTATTAGGCTAAAGTAAGTTACAATTCAGTACCCTATCCTAAAGCTTGCTGTTAGGAGGGAATCTGCAGCTTGCAGTGAAAGCGCTTCCAGAGGGGAGTCTAATGAGGGCAACTATTTGATGGTAGCAGCTTCCCTGCGGGAGATATTCTCTTTGCCAAAATTGCCTTATTAGCCGCAGTTAAGTTACAATTCAGTACCCTATCCTAAAGCTTGCTGTTAGGAGGGAATCTGCAGCTTGCAGTGAAAGCGCTTCCAGAGGGGAGTCTAATGAGGGCAACTATTTGATGGTAGCAGCTTCCCTGCGGGAGATACTCTCTTTGCCAAAATCGCATTATTAGGCGAAAGTAAATTACAATTCAGTACCCTATCCTAAAGCTTGCTGTTAGGAGGGAATCTGCAGCTTGCAGTGAAAGCGCTTCCAGAGGGGAGTCTAATGAGGGCAAACATTTGATGGTAGCAGCTTCCCTGCGGGAGATAGTCTCTTTGCCAAAATCGCATTATTAGGCGAAAGTAAGTTACAATTCAGTACCCTATCCTAAAGCTTGCTGTTAGGAAGGAATATGCAGCTTGCAGTGAAAGCGCTTCCAGAGGGGAGTCTAATGAGGGCAAACATTTGATGGTAGCAGCTTCCCTGCGGGAGATACTCTCTTTGCCAAAATCGCATTATTAGGCGAAAGTAAGTTACAATTCAGTACACTATCCTAAAGCTTGCTGTAAGGAGGGAATCTGCAGCTTGCAGTGAAAGTGCTTCCAGAGGGGAGTCTAACGAGGGCAAACATTTGATGGTAGCAGCTTCCCTGCGGGAGATACTCTCTTTCCCAAAATCGCATTACTAGGCGAAAGTAAGTTACAATTCAGTACCCTATCCTAAAGCTTGCTGTTAGGAGGGAATCTACAGCTTGCAGTGAAAGCGCTTCCAGAGGGGAGTCTAATGAGGGCAAACATTTGATGGTAGCAGCTTCCCTGCGGGAGATAGTCTCTTTGACAAAATCGCCTTATTAGCCGCAGTTAAGTTACAATTCAGTACCCTATCCTAAAGCTTGCTGTTAGGAGGGAATCTGCAGCTTGCAGTGAAAGTGCTTCCAGAGGGGAGTCTAACGAGGGCAAACATTTGATGGTAGCAGCTTCCCTGCGGGAGATACTCTCTTTGCCAAAATCGCATTACTAGGCGAAAGTAAGTTACAATTCAGTACCCTATCCTAAAGCTTGCTGTTAGGAGGGAATCTACAGCTTGCAGTGAAAGCGCTTCCAGAGGGGAGTCTAATGAGGGCAAACATTTGATGGTAGCAGCTTCCCTGCGGGAGATATTCTCTTTGCCAAAATCGCCTTATTAGCCCCAGTTAAGTTACAATTCAGTACCCTATCCTAAAGCTTGCTGTTAGGAGGGAATCTGCAGCTTGCAGTGAAAGCGCTTCCAGAGGGGAGTCTAATGAGGGCAAAGATTTGATGGTAGCAGCTTCCCTGCAGGAGATACTCTCTTTGCCAAAATCGCATTATTAGGCGAAAGTAAGTTACAATTCAGTACCCTATCCTAAAGCTTGCTGTTAGGAGGGAATCTGCAGCTTGCAGTGAAAGCGCTTCCAGAGGAGAGTCTAATGAGGGCAAATATTTGATGGTAGCAGCTTCCCTGCGGGAGATACTCTCTTTGCCAAAATCGCATTATTAGGCGAAAGTAAGTTACAATTCAGTACCCTATCCTAAAGCTTGCTGTTAGGAGGGAATCTGCAGCTTGCAGTGAAAGCGCTTCCAGAGGGGAGTCTAATGAGGGCAAGCATTTGATGGTAGCAGCTTCCCTGCGGGAGATATTCTCTTTGCCAAAATCGCCTTATTAGCCGCAGTTAAGTTACAATTCAGTACACTGTCCTAAAGCTTGTTGTTAGGAGGGAATCTGCAGCTTGCAGTGAAAGCGCTTCCAGAGGGGAGTCTAATGAGGGCAAACATTTGATGGTAGCAGCTTCCCTGCGGGTGATACTCTCTTTGCCATAATCGCATTATTAGGCGAAAGTAAGTTACAATTCAGGACCCTATCCTAAAGCTTGCTGTTAGGAGGGAATCTGCAGCTTGCAGTGAAAGCGCTTCCAGAGGGGAGTCTAATGAGGGCAGAGATTTGATGGTAGCAGCTTCCCTGCGGGAGATACTCTCTTTGCCAAAATCGCATTATTAGGCGAAACTAAGTTACAATTCAGTGCCCTATCCTAAAGCTTGCTGTTAGGAGGGAATCTGCAGCTTGCAGTGAAAGCGCTTCCAGAGGGGAGTCTAATGAGGGCAAACATTTGATGGTAGCAGCTTCCCTGCGGGAGATATTCTCTTTGCCATAATCGCCTTATTAGCCGCAGTTAAGTTACAATTCAGTACCCTATCCTAAAGCTTGCTGTTAGGAGGGAATCTGCAGCTTGCAATGAAAGCGCTTCCAGAGAGGAGTCTAAATAGGGCAAACATTTGATGGTAGCAGCTTCCCTGCGGGACATACTCTCTTTGCCATAATCGCATTATTAGGCGAAAGTAAGTTACAATTCAGTACCCTATCCTAAAGCTTGCTGTTAGGAGGGAATCTGCAGCTTGCAGTGAAAGTGCTTCCAGAGGGGAGTCTAATGAGGGCAAACATTTGATGTTAGCAGCTTCCCTGCGGGAGATACTCTCTTTGCCAAAATCGCATTATTAGGCGAAAGTAAGTTACAATTCAGTACCCTATCCTAAAGCTTGCTGTTAGGAGGGAATCTGCAGCTTGCAGTGAAAGCGCTTCCAGAGGGGAGTCTAATGAGGGCAAACATTTGATGGTAGCAGCTTCCCTGCAGGAGATACTCTCTTTGCCAAAATCGCATTATTAGGCGAAAGTACGTTACAATTCAGTACCCTATCCTAAAGCTTGCTGTTAGGAGGGAATCTGCAGCTTGCAGTGAAAGTGCTTCCAGAGGGGAGTCTAATGAGGGCAAGCATTTGATGGTAGCAGCTTCCCTGCGGGAGATAGTCTCTTTGCCAAAATCGCCTTATTAGCCGCAGATAAGTTACAATTCAGTACCCTATCCTAAAGCTTGCTGTTAGGAGGGAATCTGCAGCTTGCAGTGAAAGCGCTTCCAGAGGGGAGTCTAATGAGGGCAAACGTTTGATGGTAACAGCTTCTCTGCGGGAGATAGTCTCTTTGCCAAAATCGCATTATTAGGCGAAAGTAAGTTGCAATTCAGTACCCTATCCTAAAGCTTGCTGTTAGGAGGAAATCTGAAGCTTGCAGTGAAAGCGCTTCCACAGGGGAGTCTAATGAGGGCAAACATTTGGTGGCAGCAGCTACCCTGCGAGTTATAGTCTCTTTGCCAAAATCGCATTATTAGGCGAAAGTAAGTTACAATTCAGTACCCTATCCTAAAGCTTGCTGTAAGGAGGGATTCTGCAGCTTGCAGTGAAAGTGCTTCCAGAGGGGAGTCTAACGAGGGCAAACATTTGATGGTAGCAGCTTCCCTGCGGGAGATACTCTCTTTGCCAAAATCGCATTACTAGGCGAAAGTAAGTTACAATTCAGTACCCTATCCTAAAGCTTGCTGTTAGGAGGGAATCTACAGCTTGCAGTGAAAGCGCTTCCAGAGGGGAGTCTAATGAGGGCAAACATTTGATGGTAGCAGCTTCCCTGCGGGAGATAGTCTCTTTGCCAAAATCGCCTTATTAGCCGCAGTTAAGTTACAATTCAGTACCCTATCCTAAAGCTTGCTGTTAGGAGGGAATCTGCAGCTTGCAGTGAAAGCGCTTCCAGAGGGGAGTATAACGAGGGCAAACATTTGATGGTAGCAGCTTCCCTGCGGGAGATACTCTCTTTGCCAAAATCGCATTATTAGGCGAAAGTAAGTTACAATTCAGTACCCTATCCTAAAGCTTGCTGTTAGGAGGGAATCTGCAGCTTGCAGTGAATGCGCTTCCAGAGGGGAGTCTAATGAGGGCACACATTTGATGGTAGCAGCTTCCCTGCGGGAGATATTCTCTTTGCCAAATTCTCCTTATTAGCCGCAGTTAAGTTACAATTCAGTACCCTATCCTAAAGCTTGCTGTTAGGAGGAAATCTGCAGCTTGCAGTGAATGCGCTTCCAGAGGGTAGTCTAACGAGGGCAAACATTTGATGGTAACAGCTTCCCTGCGAATTATAGTCTCTTTGCCAAAATCGCATTATTAGGCGAAAGTAAGTTACAATTCAGTACCTTATCCTAAAGCTTGCTGTTAGGAGGGAATCTGCAGCTTGCAGTGAAAGCGCTTCCAGAGGGGAGTCTAATGAGGGCAAAGATTTGATGGTAGCAGCTTCCCTGCGAGTTATACTCTCTTTGCCAAAATCGCATTATTAGGCGAAAGTAAGTTACAATTCAGTACCCTATCGTAAAGCTTGCTGTTAGGAGGGAATCTGCAGCTTGCAGTGAAAGCGCTTCCAGAGGGGAGTCTAATGAGGGCAAACATTTGATGGTAGCAGCTTCCCTGAGGGAGATACTCTCTTTGCCAAAATCGCATTATTAGGCGAAAGTAAGTTACAATTCAGTACCCTATCCTAAAGCTTGCTGTTAGGAAGAAATCTGCAGCTTGCAGTGAAAGCGCTTCCAGAGGGGAGTCTAATGAGGACAAACATTTGATGGTAGCAGCTTCCCTGCGGGAGATACTCTCTTTGCCAAAATCGCATTATTAGGCGAAACTAAGTTACAATTCAGTACCCTATCCTAAAGCTTGCTGTTAGGAGGGAATCTGCAGCTTGCAGTGAAAGCGCTTCCAGAGGGGAGTCTAACGAGGGCAAACATTTGATGGTAGCAGCTTCCCTGCGGGAGATACTCTCTTTGCCAAAATCGCATTATTAGGCGAAAGTAAGTTACAATTCAGTACCCTATCCTAAAGCTTGCTGTTAGGAGGGAATCTGCAGCTTGCAGTGAAAGCGCTTCCCGAGGGGAGTCTAATGAGGGCAAACATTTGATGGTAGCAGCTTCCCTGAGGGAGATAGTCTCTTTGCCAAAATCTCCTTATTAGCAGCAGTTAAGTTACAATTCAGTACCCTATCCTAAAGCTTGCTGTTAGGAGGGAATCTGCAGCTTGCAGTGAAAGCGCTTCCAGAGGAGAGTCTAATGAGGGCAAAGATTTGATGGTAGCAGCTTCCCTGCGGGAGATACTCTCTTTGCCAAAATCGCATTATTAGGCGAAAGTAAGTTACAATTCAGTACCCTATCCTAAAGCTTGCTGTTAGGAGGGAATCTGCAGCTTGCAGTGAAAGCGCTTCCAGAGGGGAGTCTAATGAGGGCAAACATTTGATGGTAGCAGCTTCCCTGCGGGAGATATTCTCTTTGCCAAAATCGCCTTATTAGCCCCAGTTAAGTTACAATTCAGTACCCTATCCTAAAGCTTGCTGTTAGGAGGGAATCTGCAGCTTGCAGTGAATCGCTTCCAGAGGGGAGTCTAATGAGGGCAAGCATTTGATGGTAGCAGCTTCCCTGCGGGAGATATTCTCTTTGCCAAAATCGCCTTATTAGCCGCAGTTAAGTTACAATTCAGTACACTGTCCTACAGCTTGCTGTTAGGAGGGAATCTGCAGCTTGCAGTGAAAGCGCTTCCAGACGGGAGTCTAATGAGGGCAAACATTTGATGTTAGCAGCTTCCCTGCGGGTGATACTCTCTTTGCCAAAATCGCATTATTATGCGAAAGTAAGTTACAATTCAGTACCCTATCCTAAAGCTTGCTGTTAGGAGGGAATCTGCAGCTTGCAGTGAAAGCGCTTCCAGAGGGGAGTCTAATGAGGGCAAAGATTTGATGGTAGCAGCTTCCCTGCGGGAGATATTCTCTTTGCCAAAATCGCATTATTAGGCGAAAGTAAGTTACAATTCAGGACCCTATCCTAAAGCTTGCTGTTAGGAGGGAATCTGCAGCTTGCAGTGAAAGCGCTTCCGCAGGGTAGTCTAATGAGGGCAAACATTTGATGGTAGCAGCTTCCCTGCGGGAGATATTCTCTTTGCCATTATCGCATTATTAGGCGAAAGTAAGTTGCAATTCAGTACCCTATCCTAAAGCTTGCTGTTAGGAGGGAATCTGCAGCTTGCAGTGAAAGCGCTTCCAGAGGGGAGTCTAATGAGGGCAAAGATTTGATGGTAGCAGCTTCCCTGCGGGAGATACTCTCTTTGCCAAAATCGCATTATTAGGCGAAGTAAGTTACAATTCAGTACCCTATCCTAAAGCTTGCTGTTAGGAGGGAATCTGCAGCTTGCAGTGAAAGCGCTTCCAGAGGGGAGTCTAATGAGGGCAAACATTTGATGGTAGCAGCTTCCCTGTGGGAGATATTCTCTTTGCCAAATTCTCCTTATTAGCAGCAGTTAAGTTACAATTCAGTACCCTATCCTAAATCTTGCTGTTAGGAGGGAATCTGCAGCTTGCAGTGAAAGCGCTTCCAGAGGGGAGTCTAATGAGGGCAAAGATTTGATGGTAGCAGCTTCCCTGCGGGAGATACTCTCTTTGCCAAAATCGCCTTATGAGCAGCAGTTAAGTTACAATTCAGTACCCTATCCTAAAGCTTGCTGTTAGGAGGGAATCTGCAGCTTGCAGTGAAAGCGCTTCCGGAGGGGAGTCTAACGAGGGCAAACATTTGATGGTAGCAGCTTCCCTGCGGGAGATACTCTCTTTGCCAAAATCGCATTATTAGGCGAAACTAAGTTACAATTCAGTGCCCTATCCTAAAGCTTGCTGTTAGGAGGGAATCTGCAGCTTGCAGTGAAAGCGCTTCCAGAGGGGAGTATAACGAGGGAAAATATTTGATGGTAGCAGCTTCCCTGCGGGAGATACTCTCTTTGATAATAACGCATTATTAGGCGAAAGTAAGTTACAATTCAGTACCCTATCCTAACACTTGCTGTTAGGAGGGAATCTGCAGCTTGCAGTGAAAGTGCTTCAAGAGAGGAATCTAACGAGAGCCAGCATTTGATGGTAGCAGCTTCCCTGCGGGAGATAGTCTCTTTTCCAAAATCGCATTATTAGGCGAAAGTAAGTTACAATTCAGTACCCTATCCTAAAGCTGGCTGTTAGGAGGGAATCTGCAGCTTGCAGAGAAAGCGCTTCCAGAGGGGAGTCTAACGAGGGCAAACATTTGATGGTAGCAGCTTCCCTGCGGGAGATAGTCTCTTTGCCAAAATCGCATTATTAGGCGAAAGTAAGTTACAATTCAGTACCCTATCCTAAAGCTTGCTGTTAGGAGGGAATCTGCAGCTTGCAGTGAAAGCGCTTCCAGAGGGGAGTCTAATGAGGGCAAACATTTGATGGTAGCAGCTTCCCTGCAGGAGATACTCTCTTTGCCAAAATCGCATTATTAGGCGAAAGTAAGTTACAATTCAGTGCCCTATCCTAAAGCTTGCTGTTAGGAGGGAATCTGCAGCTTGCAGTGAAAGCGCTTCCAGAGGGGAGTCTAATGAGGGCAAACATTTGATGGTAGCAGCTTCCCTGCGGGAGATACTCTCTTTGCCAAAATCGCTTTATTAGGCGAAAGTAAGTTACAATTCAGTACCCTATCCTAAACTTGCTGTTAGGAGGGTATCTGCAGCTTGCAGTGAAAGCGCTTCCAGAGGGGAGTCTAATGAGGGCAAACATTTGGTGGCCGCAGCTTCCCTGCGAGTTATAGTCTCTTTGCCATAATCACATTATAAGGCGAAAATAAGTTACAATTCAGTACACTATCCTAAAGCTTGCTGTTAGGAGGGAATCTGCAGCTTGCAGTGAAAGCGCTTCCAGAGGGGAGTCTAATGAGGGCAAACATTTGGTGGCAGCAGCTTCCCTGCGAGTTATAGTCTCTTTGCCAAAATCGCATTATTAGGCGAAAGTAAGTTACAATTCAGTACCCTATCCTAAAGCTTGCTGTTAGGAGGGAATCTGCAGCTTGCAGTGAAAGCGCTTCCAGAGGGGAGTCTAACGAGGGCAAACATTTGATGGTAGCAGCTTCCCTGCGGGAGATACTCTCTTTGCCAAAATCGCATTATTAGGCGAAAGTAAGTTACAATTCAGTACCCTATCCTAAAGCTTGCTGTTAGGAAGGAATCTGCAGCTTGCAGTGAAAGTGCTTCCAGAGGGGAGTCTAATGAGGGCAAACATTTGATGGTAGCAGCTTCCCTGCGGGAGATAGACTCTTTGCCAAAATCGCATTATTATGCGAAAGTAAGTTACAATTCAGTACCCTATCCTAAAGCTTGCTGTTAGGAGGGAATCTGCAGCTTGCAGTGAAAGCGCTTCCAGAGGGGAGTCTAATGAGGGCAAACATTTGATGGTAGCAGCTTCCCTGCGAGTTATAGTCTCTTTGCCAAAATCGCATTATTAGGCGAAAGTAAGTTACAATTCAGTACCCTATCCTAAAGCTTGCTGTTAGGAGGGAATCTGCAGCTTGCAGTGAAAGCGCTTCCAGAGGGGAGTCTAACGAGGGCAAATATTTGATGGTAGCAGCTTCCCTGTGGGAGATACTCTCTTTGCCAAAATCGCATTACTAGGCGAAAGTAAGTTACAATTCAATACACTATCCTAAAGCTTGCTGTTAGGAGGGAATCTGCAGCTTGCAGTGAAAGCGCTTCCAGAGGGGAGTCTAATGAGGGCAAATATTTGATGGTAGCAGCTTCCCTGCGGGAGATATTCTCTTTGCCAAAATTGCCTTATTAGCCGCAGTTAAGTTACAATTCAGTACCCTATCCTAAAGCTTGCTGTTAGGAGGGAATCTGCAGCTTGCAGTGAAAGCGCTTCCAGAGGGGAGTCTAATGAGGGCAAACATTTGATGGTAGCAGCTTACCTGCGGGAGATACTCGCTTTGACAAAATCGCATTATTAGGCGAAAGTAAGATACAATTCAGTACCTTATCCTAAAGCTTGCTGTTAGGAGGGAATCTGCAGCTTGCAGTGAAAGCGCTTCCAGAGGGGAGTCTAACGAGGGCAAATATTTGATGGTAGCAGCTTCCCTGCGGGAGATACTCTCTTTGCCAAAATCGCATTATTAGGCGAAAGTAAGTTACAATTCAGTACCCTATCCTAAAGCTTGCTGTTAGGAAGAAATCTGCAGCTTGCAGTGAAAGCGCTTCCAGAGGGGAGTCTAATGAGGGCAAACATTTGATGGTAGCAGCTTCCCTGCGGGAGATACTCTCTTTGCCAAAATCGCCTTATTAGCCGCAGTTAAGTTACAATTCAGTACCCTATCCTAAAGCTTGCTGTTAGGAGGGAATCTGCAGCTTGCAGTGAAAGCACTTCCAGAGGGGAGTCTAACGAGGGCAAACATTTGATGGTAGCAGCTTCCCTGCGTGAGATGGTCTCTTTGCCAGAATCGCATTATTAGGCGAAAGTAAGTTACAATTCAGTACCCTATCCTAAAGCTTGCTGTTAGGAGGGAATCTGCAGCTTGCAGTGAAAGCGCTTCCAGAGGGGAGTCTAACGAGGGCAAACATTTGATGGTAGCAGCTTCCCTGCGGGAGATACTCTCTTTGCCAAAATCGCATTATTAGGCGAAAGTAAGTTACAATTCAGTACCCTATCCTAAAGCTTGCTGTTAGGAAGGAATCTGCAGCTTGCAGTGAAAGCGCTTCCAGAGGGGAGTCTAATGAGGGCAAACATTTGATGGTAGCAGCTTCCCTGCGGGAGATAGTCTCTTTGCCAAAATCGAATTATTAGCCGCAGTTAAGTTACAATTCAGTACCCTATCCTAAAGCTTGCTGTTAGGAGGGAATCTGCAGCTTGCAGTGAAAGCGCTTCCAGAGGGGAGTCTAATGAGGGCAAACATTTGATGGTAGCAGCTTCCCTGCGGGAGATATTCTCTTTGCCAAAATCGCATTATTAGGCGAAAGTAAGTTACAATTCAGTACCCTATCCTAAAGCTTGCTGTTAGGAGGGAATCTGCAGCTTGCAGTGAAAGCGCTTCCAGAGGGGAGTCTAATGAGGGCAAACATTTGATGGTAGCAGCTTCCCTGCGGGAGATACTCTCTTTGCCAAAATCGCATTATTAGGCGAAAGTAAGTTACAATTCAGTACACTATCCTAAAGCTTGCTGTTAGGAGGGAATCTGCAGCTTGCAGTGAAAGCGCTTCCAGAGGGGAGTCTAACGAGGGCAAACATTTGATGGTAGCAGCTTCCCTGCGGGAGATATTCTCTTTGCCAAAATCGCATTATTAGGCGAATGTAAGTTACAATTCAGTACCCTATCCTAAAGCTTGCTGTTAGGAGGGAATCTGCAGCTTGCAGTGAAAGCGCTTCCAGAGGGGAGTCTAATGAGGGCAAACATTTGATGGTAGCAGCTTCCCTGCGGGAGATAGTCTCTTTGCCAAAATCGCATTATTAGGCGAAAGTAAGTTACAATTCAGTACCCTATCCTAAAGCTTGCTGTTAGGAGGGAATCTGCAGCTTGCAGTGAAAGCGCTTCCAGAGGGGAGTCTAATGAGGGCAAACATTTGATGGTAGCAGCTTCCCTGCGGGAGATATTCTCTTTGCCAAATTCGCCTTATTAGCCGCAGTTAAGTTACAATTCAGTACCCTATCCTAAAGCTTGCTGTTAGGAGGGAATCTGCAGCTTGCAGTGAAAGCGCTTCCAGAGGGGAGTCTAATGAGGGCAAAGATTTGATGGTAGCAGCTTCCCTGCGGGAGATACTCTCTTTGCCAAAATCGCATTATTAGGCGAAAGTAAGTTACAATTCAGTACCCTATCCTAAAGCTTGCTGTTAGGAGGGAATCTGCAGCTTGCAGTGAAAGCGCTTCCGCAGGGTAGTCTAATGAGGGCAAAGATTTGATGGTAGCAGCTTCTCTGCGGGAGATAGTCTCTTTGCCAAAATCGCATTATTAGGCGAAAGTAAGTTACAATTCAGTACCCTATCCTAAAGCTTGCTGTTAGGAGGGAATCTGCAGCTTGCAGTGAAAGCGCTTCCAGAGGAGAGTCTAATGAGGGCAAATATTTGATGGTAGCATCTTCCCTGCGGGAGACAGACTCTTTACCAAAATCGCATTATTAGGCGAAAGTAAGTTACAATTCAGTACCCTATCCTAAAGCTTGTTGTTAGGAGGGAATCTGCAGCTTGCAGTGAAAGCGCTTCCAAAGGGGAGTCTAACGAGGGCAAACATTTGATGGTAGAAGCTTCACTGCGGGAGATAGTCTCTTTGCCAAAATCGCATTATTAGGCGAAAGTAAGTTACAATTCAGTACCCTATCCTAAAGCTTGCTGTTAGGAGGGAATCTGCAGCTTGCAGTGAAAGCGCTTCCAGAGGGGAGTCTAATGAGGGCAAACATTTGATGGTAGCAGCTTCCCTGCGGGAGATATTCTCTTTGCCAAAATCGCATTATTAGGCGAAAGTAAGATACAATTCAGTACCCTATCCTAAAGCTTGCTGTTAGGAGGGAATCTGCAGCTTGCAGTGAAAGCGCTTCCGGAGGGGAGTCTAACGAGGGCAAACATTTGATGGAAGCAGCTTCCCTGCGGGAGATACTCTCTTTGCCAAAATCGCATTATTAGGCGAAAGTAAGTTACAATTCAGTACCCTATCCTAAAGCTTGCTGTTAGGAGGGAATCTGCAGCTTGCAGTGAAAGCGCTTCCAGAGGGGAGTCTAATGAGGGCAAACATTTGATGGTAGCAGCTTCCCTGCGGGAGATATTCTCTTTGCCAAAATCGCATTATTAGGCGAAAGTAAGATACAATTCAGTACCCTATCCTAAAGCTTGCTGTTAGGAGGGAATCTGCAGCTTGCAGTGAAAGCGCTTCCAGAGGGGAGTCTAATGAGGGCAAAGATTTGATGGTAGCAGCTTCCCTGCGGGAGATACTCGTTTTGCCAAAATCGCATTATTATCCGCAGTTAAGTTACAGTTCAGTACACTGTCCTACAGCTTGCTGTTAGGAGGGAATCTGCAGCTTGCAGTGAAAGCGCTTCCAGAGGGGAGTCTAATGAGGGCAAACATTTGATATTAGCAGCTTCCCTGCGGGAGATACTCTCTTTGCCAAAATCGCATTATTATGCGAAAGTAAGTTACAATTCAGTACCCTATCCTAAAGCTTGCTGTTAGGAGGGAATCTGAACCTTGCAGTGAAAGCGCTTCCAGAGGGGAGTCTAATGAGGGCAAACGTATGATGGTAACAGCTTCCCTGCGGGAGATACTCTCTTTGCCAAAATCGCATTATTAGGCTAAAGTAAGTTACAATTCAGTACCCTATCCTAAAGCTTTCTGTAAGGAGGGAATCTGCAGCTTGCAGTGAAAGCGCTTCCAGAGGAGAGTCTAATGAGGGCAAATATTTGATGGTAGCAGCTTCCCTGCGGGAGATACTCTCTTTTCCAAAATCGCATTATTAGGCGAAAGTAAGTTACAATTCAGTACCCTATCCTAAAGCTTGCTGTTAGGAGGGAATCTGCAGCTTGCAGTGAAAGCGCTTCCAGAGGGGAGTCTAATGAGGGCAAACATTTGATGGTAGCAGCTTCCCTGCGGGAGATACTCTCTTTGCCAAAATCGCATTATTAGGCGAAAGTAAGTTACAATTCAGTACCCTATCCTAAAGCTTGCTGTTAGGAGGGAATCTGCAGCTTGCAGTGAAAGCGCTTCCAGAGGGGAGTCTAATGAGGGCAAGCATTTGATGGTAGCAGCTTCCCTGCGGGAGATACTCTCTTTGCCAAAATCGCTTTATTAGGCGAAAGTAAGTTACAATTCAGTACCCTATCCTAAAGCTTGCTGTTAGGAGGGAATCTGCAGCTTGCAGTGAAAGCGCTTCCAGAGGGGAGTCTAATGAGGGCAAACATTTGATGGTAGCAGCTTCCCTGCGGGAGATATTCTCTTTGCCAAAATCGCCTTATTAGCCGCAGTTAAGTTACAATTCAGTACACTGTCCTAAAGCTTGCTGTTAGGAGGGAATCTGCAGCTTGCAGTGAAAGCGCTTCCAGAGGGGAGTCTAATGAGGGCAAACATTTGATGGTAGCAGCTTCCCTGCGGGAGATACTCTCTTTGCCAAAATCGCATTATTAGGCGAAAGTAAGTTTCAATTCAGTACCCTATCCGAAATCTTGCTGTTAGGAGGGAATCTGCAGCTTGCAGTGAAAGCGCTTCCAGAGGGGAGTCTAATGAGGGCAAATATTCGATGGTAGCAGCTTCCCTGCGGGAGATACTCTCTTTGCCAAAATCGCATTATTAGGCGAAAGTAAGATACAATTCAGTACCCTATCCTAAAGCTTGCTGTTAGGAGGAAATCTGAAGCTTGCAGTGAAAGCGCTTCCAGAGGGGAGTCTAATGAGGGCAAACATTTGGTGGCAGCAGCTACCCTGCGAGTTATAGTCTCTTTGCCATAATCGCATTATTAGGCGAAAGTAAGTTACAATTCAGTACCCTATCCTAAAGCTTTCTGTAAGGAGGGAATCTGCAGCTTGCAGTGAAAGTGCTTCCAGAGGGGAGTCTAACGAGGGCAAACATTTGATGGTAGCAGCTTCCCTGCGGGAGATACTCTCTTTGCCAAAATCGCATTACTAGGCGAAAGTAAGTTACAATTCAGTACCCTATCCTAAAGCTTGCTGTTAGGAGGGAATCTACAGCTTGCAGTGAAAGCGCTTCCAGAGGGGAGTCTAATGAGGGCAAACATTTGATGGTAGCAGCTTCCCTGCGGGAGATAGTCTCTTTGCCAAAATCGCCTTATTAGCCGCAGTTAAGTTACAATTCAGTACCCTATCCTAAAGCTTGCTGTTAGGAGGGAATCTGCAGCTTGCAGTGAAAGCGCTTCCAGAGGGGAGTCTAATGAGGGCAAACATTTGATGGTAGCAGCTTCCCTGCGGGAGATACTCTCTTTGCCAAAATCGCATTATTAGGCGAAAGTAAGTTACAATTCAGTACCCTATCATAAAGCTTAGTGTTAGGAGGGAATCTGCAGCTTGCAGTGAAAGCGCTTCCAGAGGGGAGTCTAATGAGGGCAAACATTTGATGGTAGCAGCTTCCCTGCGGGAGATATTCTCTTTGCCAAATTCCCCTTATTAGCCGCAGTTAAGTTACAATTCAGTACCCTATCCTAAAGCTTACTGTTAGGAGGGAATCTGCAGCTTGCAGTGAAAGCGCTTCCAGAGGGGAGTCTAATGAGGGCAAACATTTGATGGTAGCAGCTTCCCTGCGGGAGATATTCTCTTTGCCAAAATCGCCTTATTAGCCGCATTTAAGTTACAATTAAGTACCCTATCCTACAGCTTGCTGTTAGGAGGGAATCTGCAGCTTGCAGTGAAAGCGCTTCCAGAGGGGAGTCTAATGAGGGCAAACATTTGATGGTAGCAGCTTCCCTGCGGGAGATACTCTCTTTGCCAAAATCGCATTATTAGGCGAAAGTAAGTTACAATTCAGTACCCTATCCTAAAGCTTGCTGTTAGGAGGGAATCTGCAGCTTGCAGTGAAAGCGCTTCCAGAGGGGAGTCTAATGAGGGCAAACATTTGATGGTAGCAGCTTCCCTGCGGGAGATAGTCTCTTTGCCAAAATCACATTATTAGGCGAAAGTAAGTTACAATTCAGTACCCTATCCTAAAGATTGCTGTTAGGAGGGAATCTGCAGCTTGCAGTGAAAGCGCTTCCAGAGGGTAGTCTAATGAGGGCAAACATTTGATGGTAACAGCTTCCCTGCGGGAGATATTCTCTTTGATATAATTGCCTTATTAGCCGCAGTTAAGTTACAATTCAGTACCCTATCCTAAAGCTTGCTGTTAGGAGGGAATCTGCAGCTTGCAGTGAAAGCGCTTCCAGAGGGGAGTCTAATGAGGGCAAAGATTTGATGGTAGCAGCTTCCCTGCGGGAGATACTCTCTTTGCCAAAATCGCATTATTAGGCGAAAGTAAGTTACAATTCAGTACCCTATCCTAAAGCTTGCTGTTAGGAGGGAATCTGCAGCTTGCAGTGAAAGCGCTTCCAGAGGGGAGTCTAATGAGGGCAAACATTTGATGGTAGCAGCTTCCCTGCGGGAGATAGTCTCTTTGCCAAAATCGCATTATTAGGCGAAAGTAAGTTACAATTCAGTACCCTATCCTAAAGCTTGCTGTTAGGAGGGAATCTGCAGCTTGCAGTGAAAGCGCTTCCAGAGGGGAGTCTAATGAGGGCAAACATTTGATGGTAGCAGCTTCCCTGCGGGAGATAGTCTCTTTGCCAAAATCGCCTTAGTAGCAGCAGTTAAGTTACAATTCAGTACCCTATCCTAAAGCTTGCTGTTAGGAGGGAATCTGCAGCTTGCAGTGAAAGCGCTTCCAGAGGGGAGTCTAATGAGGGCAAACATTTGATGGTAGCAGCTTCCCTGCGGGAGATAGTCTCTTTGCCAAAATCGCATTATTAGGCGAAAGTAAGTTACAATTCAGTACCCTATCCTAAAGCTTGCTGTTAGGAGGGAATCTGCAGCTTGCAGTGAAAGCGCTTCCAGAGGGGAGTCTAATGAGGGCAAACATTTGATGGTAGCAGCTTCCCTGCGGGAGATAGTCTCTTTGCCAAAATCGCATTATTAGGCGAAAGTAAGTTACAATTCAGTACCCTATCCTAAAGCTTGCTGTTAGGAGGGAATCTGCAGCTTGCAGTGAAAGCGCTTCCAGAGGGGAGTCTAATGAGGGCAAACATTTGATGGTAGCAGCTTCCCTGCGGGAGATAGTCTCTTTGCCAAAATCGCTTTATTAGGCGAAAGTAAGTTACAATTCAGTACCCTATCCTAAAGCTTGCTGTTAGGAGGGAATCTGCAGCTTGCAGTGAAAGCGCTTCCAGAGGGGAGTCTAATGAGGGCAAACATTTGATGGTAGCAGCTTCCCTGCGGGAGATAGTCTCTTTGCCAAAATCGCATTATTAGGCGAAAGTAAGTTACAATTCAGTACCCTATCCTAAAGCTTGCTGTTAGGAGGGAATCTGCAGCTTGCAGTGAAAGCGCTTCCAGAGGGGAGTCTAATGAGGGCAAACATTTGATGGTAGCAGCTTCCCTGCGGGTGATATTCTCTTTGCCAAATTCGCCTTATTAGCCGCAGTTAAGTTACAATTCAGTACCCTATCCTAAAGCTTGCTGTTAGGAGGGAATCTGCAGCTTGCAGTGAAAGCGCTTCCAGAGGGGAGTCTAATGAGGGCAAAGATTTGATGGTAGCAGCTTCCCTGCGGGAGATACTCTCTTTGCCAAAATCGCATTATTAGGCGAAAGTAAGTTACAATTCAGTACCCTATCCTAAAGCTTGCTGTTAGGAGGGAATCTGCAGCTTGCAGTGAAAGCGCTTCCAGAGGGGAGTCTAATGAGGGCAAAGATTTGATGGTAGCAGCTTCTCTGCGGGAGATAGTCTCTTTGCCAAAATCGCATTATTAGGCGAAAGTAAGTTACAATTCAGTACCTTATCCTAAAGCTTGCTGTTAGGAGGGAATCTGCAGCTTGCAGTGAAAGCGCTTCCAGAGGAGAGTCTAATGAGGGCAAATATTTGATGGTAGCAGCTTCCCTGCGGGAGATATTCTCTTTGCCAAAATCGCCTTATTAGGCAAAAGTAAGTTACAATTCAGTACCCTATCCTAAAGCTTGTTGTTAGGAGGGAAGCTGCAGCTTGCAGTGAAAGCGCTTCCAAAGGGGAGTCTAACGAGGGCAAACATTTGATGGTAGCAGCTTCACTGCGGGAGATAGTCTCTTTGCCAAAATCGCATTATTAGGCGAAAGTAAGTTACAATTCAGTACCCTATCCTAAAGCTTGCTGTTAGGAGGGAATCTGCAGCTTGCAGTGAAAGCGCTTCCAGAGGAGAGTCTAATGAGGGCAAATATTTGATGGTAGCAGCTTCCCTGCGGGAGATACTCTCTTTTCCAAAATCGCATTATTAGGCGAAAGTAAGTTACAATTCAGTACCCTATCCTAAAGCTTGCTGTTAGGAGGGAATCTGCAGCTTGCAGTGAAAGCGCTTCCAGAGGGGAGTCTAATGAGGGCAAACATTTGATGGTAGCAGCTTCCCTGCGGGAGATACTCTCTTTGCCAAAATCGCATTATTAGGCGAAAGTAAGTTACAATTCAGTACCCTATCCTAAAGCTTGCTGTTAGGAGGGAATCTGCAGCTTGCAGTGAAAGCGCTTCCAGAGGGGAGTCTAATGAGGGCAAGCATTTGATGGTAGCAGCTTCCCTGCGGGAGATACTCTCTTTGCCAAAATCGCTTTATTAGGCGAAAATAAGTTACAATTCAGTACCCTATCCTAAAGCTTGCTGTTAGGAGGGAATCTGCAGCTTGCAGTGAAAGCGCTTCCAGAGGGGAGTCTAATGAGGGCAAACATTTTATGGTAGCAGCTTCCCTGCGGGAGATATTCTCTTTGCCAAAATCGCCTTATTAGCCGCAGTTAAGTTACAATTCAGTACACTGTCCTAAAGCTTGCTGTTAGGAGGGAATCTGCAGCTTGCAGTGAAAGCGCTTCCAGAGGGGAGTCTAATGAGGGCAAACATTTTATGGTAGCAGCTTCCCTGCGGGAGATATTCTCTTTGCCAAAATCTCCTTATTAGCCGCAGTTAAGTTACAATTCAGGACCCTATCCTAAAGCTTGCTGTTAGGAGGGAATCTGCAGCTTGCAGTGAAAGCGCTTCCAGAGGGGAGTCTAATGAGGGCAAACATTTGATGGTAGCAGCTTCCCTGCGGGAGATAGTCTCTTTGCCAAAATCGCCTTATTAGCCGCAGTTAAGTTACAATTCAGTACCCTATCCTAAAGCTTGCTGTTAGGAGGGAATCTGCAGCTTGCAGTGAAAGCGCTTCCAGAGGGGAGTCTAATGAGGGCAAACATTTGATGGTAGCAGCTTCCCTGCGGGAGATACTCTCTTTGCCAAAATCGCATTATTAGGCGAAAGTAAGTTACAATTCAGTACCCTATCCTAAAGCTTGCTGTTAGGAGGGAATCTGCAGCTTGCAGTGAAAGCGCTTCCAGAGGGGAGTCTAATGAGGGCAAGCATTTGATGGTAGCAGCTTCCCTGCAGGAGATACTCTCTTTGCCAAAATCGCTTTATTAGGCGAAAGTAAGTTACAATTCAGTACCCTATGCTAAAGCTTGCTGTTAGGAGGGAATCTGCAGCTTGCAGTGAAAGCGCTTCCATAGGGGAGTCTAATGAGGGCAAGCATTTGATGGTAGCAGCTTCCCTGCGGGAGATATTCTCTTTGCCAAAATCGCCTTATTAGCCGCAGTTAAGTTACAATTCAGTACACTGTCCTAAAGCTTGCTGTTAGGAGGGAATCTGCAGCTTGCAGTGAAAGCGCTTCCAGAGGGGAGTCTAATGAGGGCAAAGATTTGATGGTAGCAGCTTCCCTGCGGGAGATATTCTCTTTGCCAAAATCGCTTTATTATTCGAAAGTAAGTTACAATTCAGGACCCTATCCTAAATCTTGCTGTTAGGAGGGAATCTGCAGCTTGCAGTGAAAGCGCTTCCAGAGGGGAGTCTAATGAGGGCAAACATTTGATGGTAGCAGCTTCCCTGCGGGAGATACTCTCTTTGCCAAAATTGCATTATTAGGCGAAAGTAAGTTTCAATTCAGTACCCTATCCTAAATCTTGCTGTTAGGAGGGAATCTGCAGCTTGCAGTGAAAGCGCTTCCAGAGGGGAGTCTAATGAGGGCAAACATTTGATGGTAGCAGCTTCCCTGCGGGAGATAGTCTCTTTGCCATAATCGCCTTATTAGCCGCAGTTAAGATAAAATTCAGTACCCTATCCTAAAGCTTGCTGTTAGGAGGGAATCTGCAGCTTGCAGTGAAAGCGCTTCCAGAGGGGAGTCTAATGAGGGCAAACATTTGATGGTAGCAGCTTCCCTGCGGGAGATATTCTCTTTGCCAAATTCCCCTTATTAGCCGCAGTTAAGTTACAATTCAGTACCCTATCCTAAAGCTTACTGTTAGGAGGGAATCTGCAGCTTGCAGTGAAAGCGCTTCCAGAGGGGAGTCTAATGAGGGCAAACATTTGATGGTAGCAGCTTCCCTGCGGGAGATAGTCTCTTTGCCAAAATCGCATTATTAGGCGAAAGTAAGTTACAATTCAGTACCCTATCATAAAGCTTAGTGTTAGGAGGGAATCTGCAGCTTGCAGTGAAAGCGCTTCCAGAGGAGAGTCTAATGAGGGCAAATATTTGATGGTAGCAGCTTCCCTGCGGTAGATAGTCTCTTTTCCAAAATCGCATTATTAGGCGAAAGTAAGTTACAATTCAGTACCCTATCCTAAAGCTTGCTGTTAGGAGGGAATCTGCAGCTTGCAGTGAAAGCGCTTCCAGAGGGGAGTCTAATGAGGGCAAACATTTGATGGTAGCAGCTTCCCTGCGGGAGATACTCTCTTTGCCAAAATCACATTATTAGGCGAAAGTAAGTTACAATTCAGTACCCTATCCTAAAGCTTGCTGTTAGGAGGGAATCTGCAGCTTGCAGTGAAAGCGCTTCCAGAGGGTAGTCTAATGAGGGCAAACATTTGATGGTAACAGCTTCCCTGCGGGAGATATTCTCTTTGATATAATCGCCTTATTAGCCGCAGTTAAGTTACAATTCAGTACCCTATGCTAAAGCTTGCTGTTAGGAGGGAATCTGCAGCTTGCAGTGAAAGCGCTTCCAGAGGGGAGTCTAATGAGGGCAAAGATTTGATGGTAGCAGCTTCCCTGCGGGAGATAGTCTCTTTGCCAAAATCGCATTATTAGGCGAAAGTAAGTTACAATTCAGTACCCTATCCTAAAGCTTGCTGTTAGGAGGGAATCTGCAGCTTGCAGTGAAAGCGCTTCCAGAGGGGAGTCTAATGAGGGCAAACATTTGATGGTAGCAGCTTCCCTGCGGGAGATAGTCTCTTTGCCAAAATCGCATTATTAGGCGAAAGTAAGTTACAATTCAGTACCCTATCCTAAAGCTTGCTGTTAGGAGGGAATCTGCAGCTTGCAGTGAAAGCGCTTCCAGAGGGGAGTCTAATGAGGGCAAACATTTGATGGTAGCAGCTTCCCTGCGGGAGATATTCTCTTTGCCAAATTCTCCTTATTAGCCGCAGTTAAGTTAGAATTCAGTACCCTATCCTAAAGCTTGCTGTTAGGAGGGAATCTGCAGCTTGCAGTGAAAGCGCTTCCAGAGGGGAGTCTAATGAGGGCAAACATTTGATGGTAGCAGCTTCCCTGCGGGAGATAGTCTCTTTGCCAAAATCGCATTATTAGGCGAAAGTAAGATACAATTCAGTACCCTATCCTAAAGCTTGCTGTTAGGAGGGAATCTGCAGCTTGCAGTGAAAGCGCTTCCAGAGGGGAGTCTAATGAGGGCAAAGATTTGATGGTAGCAGCTTCCCTGCGGGAGATACTCTCTTTTCCAAAATCGCATTATTAGGCGAAAGTAAGTTACAATTCAGTACCCTATCCTAAAGCTTGCTGTTAGGAGGGAATCTGCAGCTTGCAGTGAAAGCGCTTCCAGAGGGGAGTCTAATGAGGGCAAACATTTGATGGTAGCAGCTTCCCTGCGGGAGATACTCTCTTTGCCAAAACCGCATTATTAGGCGAAAGTAAGATACAATTCAGTACCCTATCCTAAAGCTTGCTGTTAGGAGGGAATCTGCAGCTTGCAGTGAAAGCGCTTCCAGAGGGGAGTCTAATGAGGGCAAACATTTGATGGTAGCAGCTTCCCTGCGGGAGATACTCTCTTTGCCAAAATCGCATTATTAGGCGAAAGTAAGTTACAATTCAGTACCCTATCCTAAAGCTTGCTGTTAGGAAGGAATCTGCAGCTTGCAGTGAAAGCGCTTCCAGAGGGGAGTCTAATGAGGGCAAACATTTGATGGTAGCAGCTTCCCTGCGGGAGATACTCTCTTTGCCATAATCGCCTTATTAGCCGCAGTTAAGTTACAATTCAGTACCCTATCCTAAAGCTTGCTGTTAGGAGGGAATCTGCAGCTTGCAGTGAAAGCACTTCCAGAGGGGAGTCTAATGAGGGCAAACATTTGATGGTAGCAGCTTCCCTGCGGGAGATAGTCTCTTTGTCAAAATAGCATTATTGGGTGAAAGTAAGTTACAATTCAATACCCTATCCTAAAGCTTGCTGTTAGGAGGGAATCTGCAGATTGCAGTGAAAGCGCTTCCAGAGGGGAGTCTAATGAGGGCCAACATTTGATGGTAGCAGCTTCCCTGCAGGATATACTCTCTTTTCCGAAATCGCCTTCTTAGCCGCAGTTAAGTTACAATTCAGTACCCTATCCTAAAGCTTGCTGTTAGGAGGGAATCTGCAGCTTGCAGTGAAAGCGCTTCCAGAGGGGAGTCTAATGAGGGCAAGCATTTGATGGTAGCAGCTTCCCTGCGGGAGATACTCTCTTTGCTAAAATCGCCTTATTAGCCTCAGTTAAGTTACAATTCAGTACCCTATCCTAAAGCTTGCTGTTAGGAGGGAATCTGCAGCTTGCAGTGAAAGCGCTTCCAGACGGGAGTCTAATGAGGGCAAACATTTGATGGTAGCAGCTTCCCTGCGGGAGATAGTCTCTTTGCCAATATCGCCTTATTAGCCGCGGTTAAGTTACAATTCAGTACCCTATGCTAAAGCTTGCTGTTAGGAGGGAATCTGCAGCTTGCAGTGAAAGCGCTTCCAGAGGGGAGTCTAATGAGGGCAAACATTTGATGGTAGCAGCTTCCCTGCGGGAGATAATCTCTTTGCCAAAATCGCATTATTAAGCGAAAGTAAGTTACAATTCAGTACCTTATCCTAAAGCTTGCTGTTAGGAGGGAATCTGCAGCTTGCAGTGAAAGCGCTTCCAGAGGGGAGTCTAATGAGGGCAAACATTTGATGGTAGCAGCTTCCCTGCGGGAGATACTCTCTTTGCCAAAATCGCATTATTAGGCGAAAGTAAGTTACAATTCAGTACTCTATCCTAAAGCTTGCTGTTAGGAGGGAATCTGCAGCTTGCAGTGAAAGCGCTTCCAGAGGGGAGTCTAATGAGGGCAAAGATTTGATGGTAGCAGCTTCCATGCGGGAGATATTCTCTTTGCCAAAATCGCATTATTAGGCGAAAGTAAGTTACAATTCAGGACCCTATCCTAAAGCTTGCTGTTAGGAGGGAATCTGCAGCTTGCAGTGAAAGCGATTCGACAGGGTAGTCTAACGAGGGCAAACATTTGATGGTAGCAGCTTCCCTGCGGGAGATACTCTCTTTGCCAAAATCGCATTATTAGGCGAAAATAAGTTACAATTCAGTACCTTATCCTAAAGCTTGCTGTTAGGAGGGAATCTGCAGCTTGCAGTGAAAGCGCTTCCAGAGGGGAGTCTAATGAGGGCAAATATTTGATGGTAGCAGCTTCCCTGCGGGAGATACTCTCTTTTCCAAAATCGCATTATTAGGCGAAAGTAAGTTACAATTCAGTACCCTATCCTAAAGCTTGCTGTTAGGAGGGAATCTGCAGCTTGCAGTGAAAGCGCTTCCAGAGGGGAGTCTAATGAGGGCAAACATTTGATGGTAGCAGCTTCCCTGCGGGAGATATTCTCTTTGCCAAAATCGCATTATTAGGCGAAAGTAAGATACAATTCAGTACCCTATCCTAAAGCTTGCTGTTAGGAGGGAATCTGCAGCTTGCAGTGAAAGCGCTTCCAGAGGGGAGTCTAATGAGGGCAAACATTTGATGGTAGCAGCTTCCCTGCGGGAGATAATCTCTTTTCCAAAATCGCATTATTAGGCGAAAGTAAGTTACAATTCAGTACCCTATCCTAAAGCTTGCTGTTAGGAGGGAATCTGCAGCTTGCAGTGAAAGCGCTTCCAGAGGGGAGTCTAATGAGGGCAAACATTTGATGGTAGCAGCTTCCCTGCGGGAGATAGTCTCTTTGCCAAAATCGCCTTATTGGCAGCAGTTAAGTTACAATTCAGTACCCTATCCTAAAGCTTGCTGTTAGGAGGGAATCTGCAGCTTGCAGTGAAAGCGCTTCCAGAGGGGAGTCTAATGAGAGCAAACATTTGATGGTAACAGCTTCCCTGCGGGAGATATTCTCTTTGCTAAAATCGCCTTATTAGCCGCAGTTAAGTTACAATTCAGTACTCTATCCTAAAGCTTGCTGTTAGGAGGG
The DNA here is from genome assembly GCF_032191515.1 of Phaenicophaeus curvirostris. NCBI lineage: Eukaryota > Metazoa > Chordata > Aves > Cuculiformes > Cuculidae > Phaenicophaeus > Phaenicophaeus curvirostris. The sequence continues at coordinate 108,877 of NW_027206926.1, forward strand.
AATCTGCAGCTTGCAGTGAAAGCGCTTCCAGAGGGGAGTCTAATGAGGGCAAGCATTTGATGGTAGCAGCTTCCCTGCGGGAGATATTCTCTTGCCAAATTCTCATTATTAGCCGCAGTAAAGTTACAATTCAGTACCCTATCCTAAAGCTTGCTGTTAGGAGGGAATCTGCAGCTTGCAGTGAAAGCGCTTCCAGAGGGGAGTCTAATGAGGGCAAACATTTGATGGTAGCAGCTTCCCTGCGGGATATATTCTCTTTGCTAAAATCGCATTATTAGGCGAAAGTAAGATACAATTCAGTACCCTATCCTAAAGCTTGCTGTTAGGAGGGAATCTGCAGCTTGCAGTGAAAGCGCTTCCAGAGGGGAGTCTAATGAGGGCAAACATTTGATGGTAGCAGCTTCCCTGCGAGTTATAGTCTCTTTGCCAAAATCGCATTATTAGGCGAAAGTAAGTTACAATTCAGTACCCTATCCTAAAGCTTGCTGTTAGGAGGGAATCTGCAGCTTGCAGTGAAAGCGCTTCCAGAGGGGAGTCTAATGAGGGCAAATATTTGATGGTAGCAGCTTCCCTGCGGGAGATACTCTCTTTGCCAAAATCGCATTATTAGGTGAAAGTAAGTTACAATTCAGTACCCTATCCTAAAGCTTGCTGTTAGGAGGGAATCTGCAGCTTGCAGTGAAAGCGCTTCCAGAGGGGAGTCTAATGAGGGCAAACATTTGATGGTAGCAGCTTCCCTGCGGGAGATACTCTCTTTGCCAAAATCGCCTTATTAGGCGAAAGTAAGTTACAATTCAGTACCCTATCCTAAAGCTTGCTGTTAGGAGGGAATCTGCAGCTTGCAGTGAAAGCGCTTCCAGAGGGGAGTCTAATGAGGGCAAACATTTGATGGTAGCAGCTTCCCTGCGGGAGATACTCTCTTTGCCAAAATCGCATTATTAGGCGAAAGTAAGTTACAATTCAGTACCCTATCCTAAAGCTTGCTGTTAGGAGGGAATCTGCAGCTTGCAGTGAAAGCGCTTCCAGACGGGAGTCTAATGAGGGCAAACATTTGATGGTAGCAGCTTCCCTGCGGGAGATATTCTCTTTGCCAAAATCGCATTATTAGGCGAAAGTAAGATACAATTCAGTACCCTATCCTAAAGCTTGCTGTTAGGAGGGAATCTGCAGCTTGCAGTGAAAGCGCTTCAAGAGGGGAGTCTAATGAGGGCAAACATTTGATGGTAGCAGCTTCCCTGCGGGAGATAATCTCTTTTCCAAAATCGCATTATTAGGCGAAAGTAAGTTACAATTCAGTACCCTATCCTAAAGCTTGCTGTTAGGAGGGAATCTGCAGCTTGCAGTGAAAGCGCTTCCAGAGGGGAGTCTAATGAGGGCAAACATTTGATGGTAGCAGCTTCCCTGCGGGAGATACTCTCTTTGCCAAAATCGCATTATTAGGCGAAAGTAAGTTACAATTCAGTACCCTATCCTAAAGCTTGCTGTTAGGAGGGAATCTGCAGCTTGCAGTGAAAGCGCTTCCAGAGGGGAGTCTAATGAGGGCAAACATTTGATGGTAGCAGCTTCCCTGCGGGAGATACTCTCTTTGCCAAAATCGCCTTATTAGGCGAAAGTAAGTTACAATTCAGTACCCTATCCTAAAGCTTGCTGTTAGGAGGGAATCTGCAGCTTGCAGTGAAAGCGCTTCCAGAGGGGAGTCTAATGAGGGCAAACATTTGATGGTAGCAGCTTCCCTGCGGGAGATACTCTCTTTGCCAAAATCGCATTATTAGGCGAAAGTAAGTTACAATTCAGTACCCTATCCTAAAGATTGCTGTTAGGAGGGAATCTGCAGCTTGCAGTGAAAGCGCTTCCAGAGGGGAGTCTAATGAGGGCAAACATTTCATGTTAGCAGCTTCCCTGCGGGAGATACTCTCTTTGCCAAAATCGCCTTATTAGCCGCGGTTAAGTTACAATTCAGTACCCTATCCTAAAGCTTGCTGTTAGGAGGGAATCTGCAGCTTGCAGTGAAAGCGCTTCCAGAGGGGAGTCTAATGAGGGCAAACATTTGATGGTAACAGCTTCCCTGCGGGAGATATTCTCTTTGCTAAAATCGCCTTATTAGCCGCAGTTAAGTTACAATTCAGTACCCTATCCTAAAGCTTGCTGTTAGGAGGGAATCTGCAGCTTGCAGTGAAAGCGCTTCCAGAGGGGAGTCTAATGAGGGCAAGCATTTGATGGTAGCAGCTTCCCTGCGGGAGATACTCTCTTTGCCAAAATCGCATTATTAGGCGAAAGTAAGTTACAATTCAGTACCCTATCCTAAAGCTTGCTGTTAGGAGGGAATCTGCAGCTTGCAGTGAAAGCGATTCGACAGGGTAGTCTAATGAGGGCAAACATTTTATGGTAGCAGATTCCCTGCGGGAGATACTCTCTTTGCCAAAATCGCATTATTAGGCGAAAGTAAGTTACAATTCAGTACCCTATCCTAAAGCTTGCTGTTAGGAGGGAATCTGCAGCTTGCAGTGAAAGCGATTCCAGAGGGGAGTCTAATGAGGGCAAATATTTGATGGTAGCAGCTTCCCTGCGGGAGATACTCTCTTTTCCAAAATCGCATTATTAGGCGAAAGTAAGTTACAATTCAGTACCCTATCCTAAAGCTTGCTGTTAGGAGGGAATCTGCAGCTTGCAGTGAAAGCGCTTCCAGACGGGAGTCTAATGAGGGCAAACATTTGATGGTAGCAGCTTCCCTGCGGGAGATATTCTCTTTGCCAAAATCGCATTATTAGGCGAAAGTAAGATACAATTCAGTACCCTATCCTAAAGCTTGCTGTTAGGAGGGAATCTGCAGCTTGCAGTGAAAGCGCTTCCAGAGGGGAGTCTAATGAGGGCAAACATTTGATGGTAGCAGCTTACCTGCGGGAGATAATCTCTTTTCCAAAATCGCATTATTAGGCGAAAGTAAGTTACAATTCAGTACCCTATCCTAAAGCTTGCTGTTAGGAGGGAATCTGCAGCTTGCAGTGAAAGCGCTTCCAGAGGGGAGTCTAATGAGGGCAAACATTTGATGGTAGCAGCTTCCCTGCGGGAGATACTCTCTTTGCCAAAATCGCCTTATTGGCAGCATTTAAGTTACAATTCAGTACCCTATCCTAAAGCTTGCTGTTAGGAGGGAATCTGCAGCTTGCAGTGAAAGCGCTTCCAGATGGGAGTCTAATGAGAGCAAACATTTGATGGTAACAGTTTCCCTGCGGGAGATATTCTCTTTGCTAAAATCGCCTTATTAGCCGCAGTTAAGTTACAATTCAGTACACTATCCTAAAGCTTGCTGTTAGGAGGGAATCTGCAGCTTGCAGTGAAAGCGCTTCCAGAGGGGAGTCTAATGAGGGCAAGCATTTGATGGTAGCAGCTTCCCTGCGGGAGATATTCTCTTTGCCAAATTCTCCTTATTAGCCGCAGTTAAGTTACAATTCAGTACCCTATCCTAAAGCTTGCTGTTAGGAGGGAATCTGCAGCTTGCAGTGAAAGCGCTTCCAGAGGGGAGTCTAATGAGGGCAAACATTTGATGGTAGCAGCTTCCCTGCGGGAGATACTCTCTTTGCCAAAATCGCCTTATTAGGCGAAAGTAAGTTACAATTCAGTACCCTATCCTAAAGCTTGCTGTTAGGAGGGAATCTGCAGCTTGCAGTGGAAGCGCTTCCAGAGGGGAGTCTAATGAGGGCAAACATTTGATGGTAGCAGCTTCCCTGCGGGAGATACTCTCTTTGCCAAAATCGCCTTTTTAGGCGAAAGTAAGTTACAATTCAGTACCCTATCCTAAAGCTTGCTGTTAGGAGGGAATCTGCAGCTTGCAGTGAAAGCGCTTCCAGAGGGGAGTCTAATGAGGGCAAACATTTGATGGTAGCAGCTTCCCTGCGGGAGATATTCTCTTTGCAAAAATCGCATTATTATGCGAAAGTAAGTTACAATTCAGTACCCTATCCTAAAGCTTGCTGTTAGGAGGGAATCTGCAGCTTGCAGTGAAAGCGCTTCCAGAGGGGAGTCTAATGAGGGCAAACATTTGATGGTAGCAGCTTCCCTGCGGGAGATATTCTCTTTGCAAAATCGCATTATTAGGCGAAAGTAAGATACAATTCAGTACCCTATCCTAAAGCTTGCTGTTAGGAGGGAATCTGCAGCTTGCAGTGAAAGCGCTTCCAGACGGGAGTCTAATGAGGGCAAACATTTCATGTTAGCAGCTTCCCTGCGGGAGATACTCTCTTTGACAAAATCGCCTTATTGGCAGCAGTTAAGTTACAATTCAGTACCCTATCCTAAAGCTTGCTGTTAGGAGGGAATCTGCAGCTTGCAGTGAAAGCGCTTCCAGAGGGGAGTCTAATGAGGGCAAACATTTGATGGTAGCAGCTTCCCTGCGGGAGATACTCTCTTTGCCATAATCGCATTATTAGCCGCAGTTAAGTTACAATTCAGTACCCTATCCTAAAGCTTGCTGTTAGGAGGGAATCTGCAGCTTGCAGTGAAAGCGCTTCCAGAGGGTAGTCTAATGAGGGCAAACATTTCATGTTAGCAGCTTCCCTGCGGGTGATACTCTCTTTGCCAAAATCGCCTTATTAGCCGCGGTTAAGTTACAATTCAGTACCCTATCCTAAAGCTTGCTGTTAGGAGGGAATCTGCAGCTTGCAGTGAAAGCGCTTCCAGAGGGGAGTCTAATGAGGGCAAACATTTGATGGTAACAGCTTCCCTGCGGGAGATATTCTCTTTGCTAAAATCGCCTTATTAGCCGCAGTTAAGTTACAATTCAGTACCCTATCCTAAAGCTTGCTGTTAGGAGGGAATCTGCAGCTTGCAGTGAAAGCGCTTCCAGAGGGGAGTCTAAGGAGGGCAAACATTTGATGGTAGCAGCTTCCCTGCGGGAGATAATCTCTTTGCCAAAATCGCATTATTAAGCGAAAGTAAGTTACAATTCAGTACCTTATCCTAAAGCTTGCTGTTAGGAGGGAATCTGCAGCTTGCAGTGAAAGCGCTTCCAGAGGGGAGTCTAATGAGGGCAAGCATTTGATGGTAGCAGCTTCCCTGCGGGAGATACTCTCTTTGCCAAAATCGCATTATTAGGCGAAAGTAAGTTACAATTCAGTACCCTATCCTAAAGCTTGCTGTTAGGAGGGAATCTGCAGCTTGCAGTGAAAGCGATTCGACAGGGTAGTCTAATGAGGGCAAACATTTTATGGTAGCAGATTCCCTGCGGGAGATACTCTCTTTGCCAAAATCGCATTATTAGGCGAAAGTAAGTTACAATTCAGTACCTTATCCTAAAGCTTGCTGTTAGGAGGGAATCTGCAGCTTGCAGTGAAAGCGATTCCAGAGGGGAGTCTAATGAGGGCAAATATTTGATGGTAGCAGCTTCCCTGCGGGAGATACTCTCTTTGCCATAATCGCATTATTAGGCGAAAGTAAGTTACAATTCAGTACCCTATCCTAAAGCTTGCTGTTAGGAGGGAATCTGCAGCTTGCAGTGAAAGCGCTTCCAGACGGGAGTCTAATGAGGGCAAACATTTGATGGTAGCAGCTTCCCTGCGGGAGATATTCTCTTTGCCAAAATCGCATTATTAGGCGAAAGTAAGATACAATTCAGTACCCTATCCTAAAGCTTGCTGTTAGGAGGGAATCTGAACCTTGCAGTGAAAGCGCTTCCAGAGGGGAGTCTAATGAGGGCAAACATTTGATGGTAGCAGCTTCCCTGCGGGAGATAATCTCTTTTCCAAAATCGCATTATTAGGCGAAAGTAAGTTACAATTCAGTACCCTATCCTAAAGCTTGCTGTTAGGAGGGAATCTGCAGCTTGCAGTGAAAGCGCTTCCAGAGGGGAGTCTAATGAGGGCAAACATTTGATGGTAGCAGCTTCCCTGCGGGAGATACTCTCTTTGCCAAAATCGCCTTATTGGCAGCAGTTAAGTTACAATTCAGTACCCTATCCTAAAGCTTGCTGTTAGGAGGGAATCTGCAGCTTGCAGTGAAAGCGCTTCCAGATGGGAGTCTAATGAGAGCAAACATTTGATGGTAACAGCTTCCCTGCGGGAGATATTCTCTTTGCTAAAATCGCCTTATTAGCCGCAGTTAAGTTACAATTCAGTACCCTATCCTAAAGCTTGCTGTTAGGAGGGAATCTGCAGCTTGCAGTGAAAGCGCTTCCAGAGGGGAGTCTAATGAGGGCAAGCATTTGATGGTAGCAGCTTCCCTGCGGGAGATATTCTCTTTGCCAAATTCTCCTTATTAGCCGCAGTTAAGTTACAATTCAGTACCCTATCCTAAAGCTTGCTGTTAGGAGGGAATCTGCAGCTTGCAGTGAAAGCGCTTCCAGAGGGGAGTCTAATGAGGGCAAACATTTGATGGTAGCAGCTTCCCTGCGGGAGATACTCTCTTTGCTAAAATCGCATTATTAGGCGAAAGTAAGATACAATTCAGTACCCTATCCTAAAGCTTGCTGTTAGGAGGGAATCTGCAGCTTGCAGTGAAAGCGCTTCCAGAGGGGAGTCTAATGAGGGCAAACATTTGATGGTAGCAGCTTCCCTGCGGGAGATACTCTATTTGCCAAAATCGCCTTATTAGGCGAAAGTAAGTTACAATTCAGTACCCTATCCTAAAGCTTGCTGTTAGGAGGGAATCTGCAGCTTGCAGTGAAAGCGCTTCCAGAGGGGAGTCTAATGAGGGCAAATATTTGATGGTAGCAGCTTCCCTGCGGGAGATACTCTCTTTTCCAAAATCGCATTATTAGGCGAAAGTAAGTTACAATTCAGTACCCTATCCTAAAGCTTGCTGTTAGGAGGGAATCTGCAGCTTGCAGTGAAAGCGCTTCCAGAGGGGAGTCTAATGAGGGCCAACATTTGATGTTAGCAGCTTCCCTGCGGGAGATACTCTCTTTGCCAAAATCGCATTATTAGGCGAAAGTAAGTTACAATTCAGTACCCTATCCTAAAGCTTGCTGTTAGGAGGGAATCTGCAGCTTGCAGTGAAAGCGCTTCCAGAGGGGAGTCTAATGAGGGCAAACATTTGATGGTAGCAGCTTCCCTGCGGGAGATACTCTCTTTGCCAAAATCGCCTTATTAGGCGAAAGTAAGTTACAATTCAGTACCCTATCCTAAAGCTTGCTGTTAGGAGGGAATCTGCAGCTTGCAGTGAAAGCGCTTCCAGAGGGGAGTCTAACGAGGGCAAACATTTGATGGTAGCAGCTTCCCTGCGGGAGATATTCTCTTTGCCAAAATCGCATTATTAGGCGAAAGTAAGTTACAATTCAGTACCCTATCCTAAAGCTTGCTGTTAGGAGGGAATCTGCAGCTTGCAGTGAAAGCGCTTCCAGAGGGGAGTCTAATGAGGGCAAACATTTGATGGTAGCAGCTTCCCTGGGGGAGATATTCTCTTTGCAAAATCGCATTATTAGGCGAAAGTAAGATACAATTCAGTACCCTATCCTAAAGCTTGCTGTTAGGAGGGAATCTGCAGCTTGCAGTGAAAGCGCTTCCAGAGGGGAGTCTAATGAGGGCAAACATTTGATGGTAGCAGCTTCCCTGCGGGAGATACTCTCTTTGACAAAATCGCCTTATTGGCAGCAGTTAAGTTACAATTCAGTACCCTATCCTAAAGCTTGCTGTTAGGAGGGAATCTGCAGCTTGCAGTGAAAGCGCTTCCAGAGGGGAGTCTAATGAGGGCAAACATTTGATGGTAGCAGCTTCCCTGCGGGAGATACTCTCTTTGCCATAATCGCCTTATTAGCCGCAGTTAAGTTACAATTCAGTACCCTATCCTAAAGCTTGCTGTTAGGAGGGAATCTGCAGATTGCAGTGAAAGCGCTTCCAGAGGGGAGTCTAATGAGGGCCAACATTTGATGGTAGCAGCTTCCCTGCGGGAGATACTCTCTTTGCCAAAATCGCATTATTAGGCGAAAGTAAGTTACAATTCAGTACCCTATCCTAAAGCTTGCTGTTAGGAGGGAATCTGCAGCTTGCAGTGAAAGCGCTTCCAGAGGGGAGTCTAATGAGGGCAAACATTTGATGGTAGCAGCTTCCCTGCGGGAGATATTCTCTTTGCTAAAATCGCCTTATTAGGCGAAAGTAAGATACAATTCAGTACCCTATCCTAAAGCTTGCTGTTAGGAGGGAATCTGCAGCTTGCAGTGAAAGCGCTTCCAGAGGGGAGTCTAATGAGGGCAAACATTTGATGGTAGCAGCTTCCCTGCGGGAGATACTCTCTTTGACATAATCGCCTTATTGGCAGCAGTTAAGATACAATTCAGTACCCTATCCTAAAGCTTGCTGTTAGGAGGGAATCTGCAGCTTGCAGTGAAAGCGCTTCCAGAGGGGAGTCTAATGAGGGCAAACATTTGATGGTAGCAGCTTCCCTGCGGGAGATAGTCTCTTTGCCAAAATCGCATTATTAGGCGAAAGTAAGTTACAATTCAGTACCCTATCCTAAAGCTTGCTGTTAGGAGGGAATCTGCAGCTTGCAGTGAAAGCGCTTGCAGAGGGGAATCTAATGAGGGCAAATATTTGATGGTAGCAGCTTCCCTGCGGGAGATAATCTCTTTGCCAAAATTGCCTTATTAGCCGGAGTTAAGTTACAATTCAGTACCCTATCCTAAAGCTTGCTGTTAGGAGGGAATCTGCAGCTTGCAGTGAAAGCGCTTCCAGAGGGGAGTCTAATGAGGGCAAACATTTGATGGTAGCAGCTTCCCTGCGGGAGATACTCTCTTTGCCAAAATCGCATTATTAGGCGAAAGTAAGTTACAATTCAGTACCCTAACCTAAAGCTTGCTGTTAGGAGGGAATCTGCAGCTTGCAGTGAAAGCGCTTCCAGAGGGGAGTCTAATGAGGGCAAACATTTGATGGTAGCAGCTTCCCTGCAGGATATACTCTCTTTTCCGAAATCGCCTTATTAGCCGCATTTAAGTTACAATTCAGTACCCTATCCTAAAGCTTGCTGTTAGGAGGGAATCTGCAGCTTGCAGTGAAAGCGCTTCCAGAGGGGAGTCTAATGAGGGCAAACATTTGATGGTAGCAGCTTCCCTGCGGGAGATACTCTCTTTGCCATAATCGCCTTATTAGCCGCAGTTAAGTTACAATTCAGTACCCTATCCTAAAGCTTGCTGTTAGGAGGGAATCTGCAGATTGCAGTGAAAGCGCTTCCAGAGGGGAGTCTAATGAGGGCAAACATTTGATGGTAGCAGCTTCCCTGCGGGAGATACTCTCTTTGCCAAAATCGCATTATTAGGCGAAAGTAAGTTACAATTCAGTACCCTATCCTAAAGCTTGCTGTTAGGAGGGAATCTGCAGCTTGCAGTGAAAGCGCTTCCAGAGGGGAGTCTAATGAGGGCAAACATTTGATGGTAGCAGCTTCCCTGCGGGAGATATTCTCTTTGCTAAAATCGCCTTATTAGGCGAAAGTAAGATACAATTCAGTACCCTATCCTAAAGCTTGCTGTTAGGAGGGAATCTGCAGCTTGCAGTGAAAGCGCTTCCAGAGGGGAGTCTAATGAGGGCAAACATTTGATGGTAGCAGCTTCCCTGCGGGAGATACTCTCTTTGACATAATCGCCTTATTGGCAGCAGTTAAGATACAATTCAGTACCCTATCCTAAAGCTTGCTGTTAGGAGGGAATCTGCAGCTTGCAGTGAAAGCGCTTCCAGAGGGGAGTCTAATGAGGGCAAACATTTGATGGTAGCAGCTTCCCTGCGGGAGATAGTCTCTTTGCCAAAATCGCATTATTAGGCGAAAGTAAGTTACAATTCAGTACCCTATCCTAAAGCTTGCTGTTAGGAGGGAATCTGCAGCTTGCAGTGAAAGCGCTTGCAGAGGGGAATCTAATGAGGGCAAATATTTGATGGTAGCAGCTTCCCTGCGGGAGATAATCTCTTTGCCAAAATTGCCTTATTAGCCGGAGTTAAGTTACAATTCAGTACCCTATCCTAAAGCTTGCTGTTAGGAGGGAATCTGCAGCTTGCAGTGAAAGCGCTTCCAGAGGGGAGTCTAATGAGGGCAAACATTTGATGGTAGCAGCTTCCCTGCGGGAGATACTCTCTTTGCCAAAATCGCATTATTAGGCGAAAGTAAGTTACAATTCAGTACCCTAACCTAAAGCTTGCTGTTAGGAGGGAATCTGCAGCTTGCAGTGAAAGCGCTTCCAGAGGGGAGTCTAATGAGGGCAAACATTTGATGGTAGCAGCTTCCCTGCAGGATATACTCTCTTTTCCGAAATCGCCTTATTAGCCGCATTTAAGTTACAATTCAGTACCCTATCCTAAAGCTTGCTGTTAGGAGGGAATCTGCAGCTTGCAGTGAAAGCGCTTCCAGAGGGGAGTCTAATGAGGGCATACATTTGATGGTAGCAGCTTCCCTGAGGGAGATATTCTCTTTGCCATAATCGCCTTATTAGCCGCAGTTAAGTTACAATTCAGTACCCTATCCTAAAGCTTGCTGTTAGGAGGGAATCTGCAGCTTGCAGTGAAAGCGATTCCAGAGGGGAGTCTAATGAGGGCAAACATTTGATGGTAGCAGCTTCCCTGCGGGAGATATTCTCATTGCCAAAATCGCCTTATTAGCCGCAGTTAAGTTACAATTCAGTACCCTATCCTAAAGCTTGCTGTTAGGAGGGAATCTGCAGCTTGCAGTGAAAGCGCTTCCAGAGGGGAGTCTAATGAGGGCAAACATTTGATGGTAGCAGCTTCTCTGCGGGAGATACTCTCTTTGCCAAGATCGCATTATTAGACGCAGTTAAGTTACAATTCAGTACCCTATGCTAAAGCTTGCTGTTAGGAGTGAATCTGCAGCTTGCAGTGAAAGCGCTTCCAGAGGGGAGTCTAATGAGGGCAAACATTTGATGGTAGCAGCTTCCCTTCGGGAGATACTCTCTTTGCCAAAACCGCATTATTAGGCGAAAGTAAGTTACAATTCAGTACCCTATCCTAAAGCTTGCTGTTAGGAGGGAATCTGCAGCTTGCAGTGAAAGCGCTTCCAGAGGGGAGTCTAATGAGGGCAAACATTTGATGGTAGCAGCTTCCCTGCGGGAGATAGTCTCTTTGCCAAAACCGCATTATTAGGCAAAAGTAAGATACAATTCAGTACCCTATCCTAAAGCTTGCTGTTAGGAGGGAATCTGCAGCTTGCAGTGAAAGCGCTTCCAGAGGGGAGTCTAATGAGGGCAAACATTTGATGGTAGCAGCTTCCCTGCGGGAGATACTCTCTTTGCCAAAATCGCAGTATTAGTCGAAAGTAAGTTACAATTCAGTACTCTATCCTAAAGCTTGCTGTTAGGAGGGAATCTGCAGCTTGCAGTGAAAGCGCTTCCAGAGGGGAGTCTAATGAGGGCAAACATTTGATGGTAGCAGCTTCCCTGCGGGAGATAGTCTCTTTGCCAAAATCGCCTTATTAGCCGCAGTTAAGTTACAATTCAGTACCCTATCCTACAGCTTGCTGTTAGGAGGGAATCTGCAGCTTGCAGTGAAAGCGCTTCCAGAGGGGAGTCTAATGAGGGCAAACATTTGATGGTAGCAGCTTTCCTGAGGGAGATATTCTCTTTGCCAAAATCGCCTTATTAGCCGCAGTTAAGTTACAATTCAGTACCCTATCCTAAAGCTTGCTGTTAGGAGGGAATCTGCAGCTTGCAGTGAAAGCGCTTCCAGAGGGGAGTCTAATGAGGGCAAACATTTGATGGTAGCAGGTTCCCTGCGGGAGATAATCTCATTGCCAAAATCGCATTATTAGACGCAGTTAAGTTACAATTCAGTACCCTATCCTAAAGCTTGCTGTTAGGAGGGAATCTGCAGCTTGCAGTGAAATCGATTCCAGAGGGGAGTCTAATGAGGGCAAACATTTGATGGTAGCAGCTTCCCTGCGGGAGATACTCTCTTTGCCAAAATCGCATTATTAGGCGAAAGTAAGTTACAATTCAGTACCCTTTCCTACAGCTTGCTGTTAGGAGGGAATCTGCAGCTTGCAGTGAAAGCGCTTCCAGAGGGGAGTCTAATGAGGGCAAACATTTGATGGTAGCAGCTTCCCTGCGGGAGATACTCTCTTTGCCATAATCGCATTATTAGGCGAAAGTAAGTTACAATTCAGTACCCTATCCTAAAGCTTGCTGTTAGGAGGGAATCTGCAGCTTGCAGTGAAAGCGCTTCCAGAGGGGAGTCTAATGAGGGCAAACATTTGATGGTAGCAGCTTCCCTGCGGGAGATACTCTCTTTGCCAAAATCGCATTATTAGGCGAAAGTAAGTTACAATTCAGAACCCTCTCCTAAAGCTTGCTGTTAGGAGGGAATCTGCAGGTTGCAGTGAAAGCGCTTCCAGAGGGGAGTCTAATGAGGGCAAACATTTGATGGTAGCAGCTTCCCTGCAGGAGATACTCTCTTTGCCAAAATCGCCTTATTAGCCGCAAGTAAGTTACAATTCAGTACCCTATCCTAAAGCTTGCTGTTAGGAGGGAATCTGCAGCTTGCAGTGAAAGCGCTTCCAGAGGGGAGTCTAATGAGGGCAAACATTTGATGGTAGCAGCTTCCCTGCGGGACATACTCTCTTTGCCAAAATCGCATTTTTAGGCGAAAGTAAGTTACAATTCAGTACCCTTTCCTAAAGCTTGCTGTTAGGAGGGAATCTGCAGCTTGCAGTGAAAGCGCTTCCAGAGGGGAGTCTATCGAGGGCAAACATTTGATGGTAGCAGCTTCCCTGCGGGAGATACTCTCTTTGCCAAAATCGCATTATTAGGCGAAAGTAAGTTACAATTCAGAACCCTTTCCTAAAGCTTGCTGTTAGGAGGGAATCTGCAGCTTGCAGTGAAAGCGCTTCCAGAGGGGAGTCTAATGAGGGCAAACATTTGATGGTAGCAGCTTCCCTGCAGGAGATACTCTCTTTGCCAAAATCGCATTATTAGGCGAAAGTAAGTTACAATTCAGTACCCTATCCTAAAGCTTGCTGTTAGAAGGGAATCTGCAGCTTGCAGTGAAAGCGCTTCCAGAGGGGAGTCTAATGAGGGCAAACATTTGATGGTAGCAGCTTCCCTGCGGGAGATACTCTCTTTGCCAAAATCGCATTTTTAGGCGAAAGTAAGATACAATTCAGTACCCTATCCTAAAGCTTGCTGTTAGGAGGGAATCTGCAGCTTGCAGTGAAAGCGCTTCCAGAGGGGAGTCTAACGAGGGCAAACATTTGATGGTAGCAGCTTCCCTGCGGGAGATATTCTCTTTACCAATATCGCCTTATTAGGCGAAAGTAAGTTACAATTCAGTACCCTATGCTAAAGCTTGCTGTTAGGAGGGAATCTGCAGCTTGCAGTGAAAGCCCTTCCAGAGGGGAGTATAATGAGGGCAAACATTTGATGGTAGCAGCTTCCCTGTGGGAGATACTCTCTTTGCCAAAATCGCATTATTAGGCGAAAGTAAGTTACAATTCAGTACCCTATCCTAAAGCTTGCTGTTAGGAGGGAATCTGCAGCTTGCAGTGAAAGCGCTTCCCGAGGGGAGTCTAATGATGGCAAACATTTGATGGTAACAGCTTCCCTGCGGGAGATATTCTCTTTGCCAAAATCGCCTTATTTGACGCAGTTAAGTTACAATTCAGTACCCTATCCTAAAGCTTGCTGTTAGGAGGGAATCTGCAGCTTGCAGTGAATGCGCTTCCAGAGGGGAGTCTAACGAGGGCAAACATTTGATGGTAACAGCTTCCCTGCGAGTTATAGTCTCTTTGCCAAAATCGCGTTATTAGGCGAAAGTAAGTTACAATTCAGTACCCTATCCTAAAGCTTGCTGTTAGGAGAGAATCTGCAGCTTGCAGTGAAAGCGCTTCCAGAGGGGAGTCTAATGAGGGCAAACATTTGATGGTAGCAGCTTCCCTCCGGGAGATACTCTCTTTGCCAAAATCGCATTATTAGGCGAAAGTAAGTTACAATTCAGTACCCTATCCTAAAGCTTGCTGTTAGGAGGGAATCTGCAGCTTGCAGTGAAAGCGCTTCCAGAGGGGAGTCTAATGAGGGTAAACATTTGATGGTAGCAGCTTCCCTGCGGGAGATATTCTCTTTGCCAAAATCGCCTTATTAGCCTCAGTTAAGATACAATTCAGTACCTTATCATAAAGCTTGCTGTTAGGAGGGAATCTGCAGCTTGCAGT